>NW_027008595.1:0-86086 GCF_036934945.1 Oncorhynchus masou masou
TTATCCAGTCAGACTGAGTCCTGTCCCCGTTATCCAGTCAGACTGAGTCCCCCGTTATCCAGTCAGACTGAGTCCTGTCCCCAGTCAGACTAGTCCTCCAGTCAGTCAGACTGAGTCCTGGCCCCGTTATCCAGTCAGTCTAGTCCTGTCCCCGTTATCCAGTCAGTCTGAGTCCTGGCCCCGTTATCCAGTCAGTCTGAGTCCTGTCCAGTCAGTCTGAGTCCTGGTCCCCGTTATCCAGTCAGTCTGAGTCCTGTCCCCGTTATCCAGTCAGACTGAGTCCTGGCCCCGTTATCCATCAGACTGAGTCCTGTCCCCGTTATCCAGAGTCCTGTTATCCAGTCCTGAGTGTCCCCGTTATCCAGTCAGTCTGAGTCCAGGCCCCGTTATCCAGTCAGTCTGAGTCCTGTCCCCGTTATCCAGTCAGACTGAGTCCTGTCCCCGTTATCCAGTCAGTCTGAGTCCTGTCCCCGTTATCCAGTCAGACTGAGTCCTGGCCCCGTTATCCAGTCTGAGTCCTGTGTTATCCAGTCAGTCTGAGTCCAGGCCCCGTTATCCAGTCAGTCTGAGTCCTGTCCCCGTTATCCAGTCAGTCTGAGTCCTCCCCGTTATCCAGTCAGACTGAGTCCTGTCCCCGTTATCCAGTCAGACTGAGTCCTGGCCCCGTTATCCAGTCAGTCTGAGTCCTGTCCCCGTTATCCAGTCAGACTGAGTCCTGTCCCCGTTATCCAGTCAGACTGAGTCCTGTCCCCGTTATCCAGTCTGGCCCCGTTATCCAGTGAGTCCTGTCCCCGTTATCCAGTCAGAGTCCTGAGTCCTGTCCCCGTTATCCAGTCAGTCTGAGTCCTGTCCCCGTTATCCAGTCAGTCTGAGTCCTGTCCCCGTTATCCAGTCAGTCTGAGTCCTGTCCCCGTTATCCAGTCAGACTGAGTCCTGTCCCCAGTCCGTCTGATCCAGTCAGACTGAGTCCTGTCCCCGTTATCCAGTCAGTCTGAGTCCTGTCCCCGTTATCCAGTCAGTCTGAGTCCTGTCCCCGTTATCCAGTCAGTCTGAGTCCTGTCCCGTTATCCAGTCAGACTGAGTCCCCGTTATCCAGTCAGACTGAGTCCTGTCCCCGTTATCCAGTCAGACTGAGTCCTGTCCCCGTTATCCAGTCAGACTGAGTCCTGTCCCCGTTATCCAGTCAGACTGAGTCCTGTCCCCGTTATCCAGTCAGTCTGAGTCCTGTCCCCGTTATCCAGTCAGACTGAGTCCTGTCCCGTTATCCAGTCAGACTGAGTCCTGTCCCCGTTATCCAGTCAGACTGAGTCCTGTCCCCTGTTATTCAGTCAGACTGAGTCCTGTCCCGTTATCCAGTCAGACTGAGTTATCCAGTCAGACTGAGTCCTGTCCCCGTTATCCAGTCAGTCTGAGTCCTGTCCCCGTTATCCAGTCAGACTGAGTCCTGTCCCCGTTATCCAGTCAGACTGAGTCCTGTCCCCGTTATCCAGTCAGTCTGAGTCCTGTCCCCGTTATCCAGTCAGTCTGAGTCCTGTCCCCCGTTATCCAGTCAGACTGAGTCCTGTCCCCGTTATCCAGTCAGACTGAGTCCTGTCCAGTCGTTATCCAGTCAGACTGAGTCCTGTCCCCGTTATCCAGTCAGTCTGAGTCCTGTCCCCAGACTGAGTCCTGTCCCCCAGTTATCCAGTCAGACTGAGTCCTGTCCCCGTTATCCAGTCACACTGAGTCCTGTCCCCTTTATCCAGTCAGTCTGAGTCCTGGCCCCATAACAACTTTCTGGTGATTTCATCAGTTGTTGTTATACAGTTGACTGGTGTCAGTGAATCAAGTTGATCTGTACATGACGCTCACTACAATATGGCCACGCTTGCAGCTTCTCTATTTTCTGCTACTTGGCACATAAAATGACATCAGTCAAGACATCTGTCTTCTATAAGGATTTTGTTTGTTTGTTGCTTTGTTGTTCTGTTTTTGTTGCTGATTAGTTCTTGCTAATTATTCACTCTGTTGATAGAAACAACGATATTTACTGTATGATTCAGACACACACACACAACAAAAAAATGTGTAAGAACACTTTTATTTTTTGTAAATGTTTCACTTTAGTCATCCAAATATCTGATCAGTGATCTGATTCAGAGTTGCTCCTGTTCTGATCCCACAGAGCAGCAAGGAGACTTGATACAACATTTTGAACATAAATGCAACGGTTCATTGGATCAGTCTAAAACTTTGCACGTACACTGCTCCCATCTAGTGGCCAAAATCGAAATTGCACATGGCCTGGAATAATACATTATGGCCTTTCTCTTGCATTTCAAAGATGATGAAAAAAATAGAACGTGTTTTCTTTTGTGTTATCTTTTACCACATCTAATGTGTTATATTCTCCTACATTAATTGCATATTTCTACAAACTTCAATGTGTTTCCTTTCAAATGGTATCAAGAATATGCATATCCTTCAGTTAGATTTGGGTATGTCATTTTAGGCAAAAAAAAAATTAAAAGGGGGTCTGATCCTTAAGAGGTTTTAAGGTCTTTCCTTTCCAAATGTGCCTAATAAGTTTATTGATACATTTTCAAGTTCATAACCGTGCACTCTCCTCAAACAATAGCATGGTATTATTTCACTGTAATAACTACTGTAAATTGGACAGTGCAGTTAGATTAACAAGAATTTAAGCTTTTTGCCCATATCAGATATATCTCTGTCCTGGGAAATGTTATTGTTACTTAAAACCTCATGCTAATCACATTAGCACACGATAGCTCAACCGGCCCGCGGGGACACACCAATCCTGTAGAGGTTTTTAAGCAGCAGCTGGCCCAGAACAGACCGGCTTCATTGTACTCAGAGGGCTGATATAAATTCTATGCATGTCAGTCTCTCTTGGCTAAGAGTTGAGGAAAGACGAACTGCATCACTTCTTCTTTTTATATGAAACATTAATGTGTTGAAAATCCCAAATGGTTTGCATGGTCAACTTACACACAGCTCTAACACACACACTTACGACACCAGACATGCCACCAGGGGTCTTTTCACAGTCCCCAAATCCAGTCAGGTGCAGGAGGGCAGAGATGGGTGATAACAGACACAATGCCTCACGGCACAACGCTTCACGGCACAACGCCTCACGGCACAATGCCTCACGCCTCACGCCTCACGGAACAACGCCTCACGCCTCACGCCTCACGCCTCACGGCACAATGCCTCACGGCACAACGCTTCACGCCTCACGCCTCACGGCACAACGCTCACGGCACAATGCCTCACGGCACGACGCCTCACGGCACAACGCCTCACGGCACAACGCCTCACACCTCATGCCTCACGGCACAACGCCTCATGGCACAACGCCTCACGGCACAACGCCTCACGGCACAACGCCTCACGCCTCACGGCACAACGCCTCACGCCTCACGGCACAACGCCTCACGGCACAATGCCTCACGGCATAACGCCTCACGCTCACGGCACAACGCCTCACGGCACAACGCTCACGGCACAACGCCTCACGGCACAACGCCTCACGCCTCACGGCACAACGCCTCACGGCACAACGCCTCACGCTCACGGCACAACGCCTCACGCCTCATGCCTCACGGCACAACGCCTCTCCCTCCATGACCTAGATAGTTTGTGTGTATGTACTGTATTGGTATTGATATGTATCCTACGTGAGCCTTTTTTAACATGTAATGTTATAGTTGATATAGTTCTGCTGTTCTTCTCTGTTCTTCTCTATTACTGTCCTGTATTACTGTCCTGTATTAATGTCCTGTATTACTGTCCTGTATTACTGTCCTGTATTACTGTCCTGTATTACTGTCCTGTATTACTGTCCTGTATTAATGTCCTGTATTACTGTCCTGTATTACTGTCCTGTATTACTGTCCTGTATTAATGTCCTGTATTACTGTCCTGTATTACTGTCCTGTATTACTGTCCTGTATTACTGTCCTGTATTAATGTCCTGTATTACTGTCCTGTATTACTGTCCTGTATTACTGTCCTGTATTACTGTCCTGTATTACTGTCCTGTATTAATGTCCTGTATTAATGTCCTGTATTACTGTCCTGTATTAATGTCCTGTATTACTGTCCTGTCCTGTATTACTGTCCTGTATTACTGTCCTGTATTACTGTCCTGAATTAATGTCCTGTATTACTGTCCTGTATTACTGTCCTGTATTACTGTCCTGTATTAATGTCCTGTATTACTGTCCTGTATTACTGTCCTGTATTAATGTCCTGTATTACTGTCCTGTATTACTGTCCTGTATTACTGTCCTGTATTACTGTCCTGTATTAATGTCCTGTATTAATGTCCTGTATTACTGTCCTGTATTACTGTCCTGTATTACTGTCCTGTATTAATGTCCTGTATTAATGTCCTGTATTAATGTCCTGTATTAATGTCCTGTATTACTGTCCTGTATTAATGTCCTGTATTACTGTCCTGTATTACTGTCCTGTATTACTGTCCTGTATTACTGTCCTGTATTAATGTCCTGTATTACTGTCCTGTATTACTGTCCTGTATTACTGTCCTGTATTAATGTCCTGTATTACTGTCCTGTATTACTGTCCTGTATTACTGTCCTGTATTAATGTCCTGTATTACTGTCCTGTATTACTGTCCTGTATTAATGTCCTGTATTACTGTCCTGTATTACTGTCCTGTATTACTGTCCTGTATTACTGTCCTGTATTACTGTCCTGTATTACTGTCCTGTATTACTGTCCTGTATTACTGTCCTGTATTACTGTCCTGTATTAATGTCCTGTATTAATGTCCTGTATTACTGTCCTGTATTACTGTCCTGTATTACTGTCCTGTATTAATGTCCTGTATTACTGTCCTGTATTAATGTCCTGTATTACTGTCCTGTATTACTGTCCTGTATTACTGTCCTGTATTAATGTCCTGTATTACTGTCCTGTATTAATGTCCTGTATTACTGTCCTGTATTAATGTCCTGTATTACTGTCCTGTATTAATGTCCTGTATTACTGTCCTGTATTAATGTCCTGTATTACTGTCCTGTATTAATGTCCTGTATTACTGTCCTGTATTACTGTCCTGTATTAATGTCCTGTATTACCGTCCTGTATTACTGTCCTGTATTACTGTCCTGTATTACTGTCCTGTATTAATGTCCTGTATTACTGTCCTGTATTACTGTCCTGTATTAATGTCCTGTATTACCGTCCTGTATTAATGTCCTGTATTACTGTCCTGTATTACTGTCCTGTATTACTGTCCTGTATTACTGTCCTGTATTAATGTCCTGTATTACTGTCCTGTATTACTGTCCTGTATTAATGTCCTGTATTACTGTCCTGTATTACTGTCCTGTATTACTGTCCTGTATTACTGTCCTGTATTAATGTCCTGTATTACTGTCCTGTATTAATGTCCTGTATTACTGTCCTGTATTACTGTCCTGTATTACTGTCCTGTATTAATGTCCTGTATTACTGTCCTGTATTAATGTCCTGTATTACTGTCCTGTATTACTGTCCTGTATTACTGTCCTGTATTAATGTCCTGTATTAATGCCCTGTATTACTGTCCTGTATTACTGTCCTGTATTAATGCCCTGTTTCCTGTTTCCTGTTTTGTGTAGAACCCAGGAAGAGTAGCAGCTGCGTTTTCAACAGCTAATGGGGATTCTAATAAAATACCAAATGTGTAAACGGGGAATCAGAAGTTTACTGTAGCACGCCCCCTCTAAAAAGTCTTCCCACAAAAAAATAGCTTAGAGATCAGATTAAATGTCGATGTCAGCAAGTTCCACCTCGACAAGACACAAAACAGCTTAAAACCCCATTGTAAACCAGCTAATCAGCTTACACCACTATAAAACTTAGTCTTCTACTTAGGGGTACAATAGACTGTGACCAGACCAGTAGTGGATGAGGAGGGATGAGGGAGGAGAGGAAAACAATTAGGGGTACCATAGACTGTGACCAGACCAGTAGTGGATGAGGTGGGATGAGGGAGGAGAGGAAAACAATTAGGGGTACCATAGACTGTGACCAGACCAGTAGTGGATGAGGAGGGATGAGGGAGGAGAGGAAAACAATTAGGGGTACCATAGACTGTGATCAGACCAGTAGTGGATGAGGAGGGATGAGGGAGGAGAGGAAAGCAATTAGGGGTACCATAGACTGTGATCAGACCAGTAGTGGATGAGGTGGGATGAGGGAGGAGAGGAAAACAATTAGGGGTACCATACTGTGACCAGACCAGTAGTGGATGAGGAGGGATGAGGGAGGAGAGGAAAACAATTAGGGGTACCATAGACTGTGATCAGACCAGTAGTGGATGAGGAGGGATGAGGGAGGAGAGGAAAACAATTAGGGGTACCATAGACTGTGACCAGACCAGTAGTGGATGAGGTGGGATGAGGGAGGAGAGGAAAACAATTAGGGGTACCATAGACTGTGACCAGACCAGTAGTGGATGAGGAGGGATGAGGGAGGAGAGGAAAACAATTAGGGGTACCATAGACTGTGACCAGACCAGTAGTGGATGAGGTGGGATGAGGGAGGAGAGGAAAACAATTAGGGGTACAATAGACTGTGATCAGACCAGTAGTGGATGAGGTGGGATGAGGGAGGAGAGGAAAACAATTAGGGGTACAATAGACTGTGATCAGACCAGTAGTGGATGAGGAGGGATGACGGAGGAGAGGAAAACAATTAGGGGTACCATAGACAGTGACCAGACCAGTAGTGGATGAGGAGGGATGAGGGAGGAGAGGAAAACAATTAGGGGTACCATAGACTGTGACCAGACCAGTAGTGGATGAGGTGGGATGAGGGAGCAGAAAACAATTAGGGGTACCATAGACTGTGACCAGACCAGTAGTGGATGAGATGGGATGAGGGAGGAGAGGAAAACAATTAGGGGTACCATAGACTGTGACCAGACCAGTAGTGGATGAGATGGGATGAGGGAGGAGAGGAAAACAATTAGGGGTGCCATAGACTGTGATCAGACCAGTAGTGGATGAGGTGGGATGAGGGAGGAGAGGAAAACAATTAGGGGTACCATAGACTGTGATCAGACCAGTAGTGGATGAGGAGGGATGAGGGAGGAGAGGAAAACAATTAGGGATACCATAGACTGTGACCAGACCAGTAGTGGATGAGGAGGGATGAGGGAGGAGAGGAAAACAATTAGGGGTACCATAGACTGTGATCAGACCAGTAGTGGATGAGGAGGGATGAGGGAGCAGAAAACAATTAGCCCAACAGATGAACAGAGCAGTAAAGAAGACAGAATCCTGGTGATGGGCATCTTTAACCATATGGTGGCTGCTGCTCTCTGCTCCATACTTATCTGTAACACTGATGACCTCTGCTAGATTTACCCGGTAACTAATTAGTGTTCTGAGAGAGGCCACTGATTGGCTATTTTTCTTTGATTGGTTGGATTTATCTCATTAAATGTCTTGTTTTTTTTGTTTTTTTGTCGTGAGTCGCAATGAAAATAGTAAAGACACACACATGCCTTCTCGTTGTAAATCTCTGTCAATTCCAGTCCTTACTGTAGGTACCTCCAATGTAACACAGTTTTACTCTAGCCCAGTACTGACACACCTAATTCAATGACTCAATTCATCGAAAAGATGACACAAACTGGCAAACAGGTATCACAACAGTTTTGAAAATATGTACCTGTACTTTATGTGGTTGACTTGGGCTGTGACATATTTGGGTGCTTGTCCGAGATGCATAGCATCATTTACACACATAGTAAACAAGGATAAAGAAACTATCTTGTCTCTTACAGATAAAAAAAAAAGGCATCTGCCATTTTTAAGATCACCACAAGCGATGTGGTTAACCTCTGACCTCAAATTCCAGGGTTAACTCCGGGTTAACTCCACCACAAACCAGACAGAAAGGTTACAGTAGGTGACGTGTCGGGATCAGGCTTGACTCCTAACGTCATTTGGTGGAGAAGTGGGTGGCAGGGAGCCTAGAGCGTTGGGACAGTAACCGAAAGGTTGCTGGTTCGAGCCGACTGGGTAAAATATATATCCATGTGCCCTTGAGCAAGGCACTTAACCCTAAATTCTCCTGTAAGTGGCTCTGGATCAGAGTGTCTGCTAAATGACTGAAATGTTAAAGCAGACTAGTGTACACTCCAGTTAACATGGTCGTGTGAGTTGGCATGGAGGATCAGAGTGTCTGCTAAATGACTGAAATGTTAAAGCAGACTAGTGTACACTCCAGTTAACATGGTAGTGTGAGTTGGCATGGAGGATCAGAGTGTCTGCTAAATGACTGAAATGTTAAAGCAGACTAGTGTACACTCCAGTTAACATGGTAGTGTGAGTTGGCATGGAGGATCAGAGTGTCTGCTAAATGACTGAAATGTTAAAGCAGACTAGTGTACACTCCAGTTAACATGGTCGTGTGAGTTGGCATGGAGGATCAGAGTGTCTGCTAAATGACTGAAATGTTAAAGCAGACTAGTGTACACTCCAGTTAACATGGTCGTGTGAGTTGGCATGGAGGATCAGAGTGTCTGCTAAATGACTGAAATGTTAAAGCAGACTAGTGTACACTCCAGTTAACATGGTCGTGTGAGTTGGCATGGAGGATCAGAGTGTCTGCTAAATGATTGAAATGTTAAAGCAGACTAGTGTACACTCCAGTTAACATGGTAGTGTGAGTTGGCATGGAGGATCAGAGTGTCTGCTAAATGATTGAAATGTTAAAGCAGACTAGTGTACACTCCAGTTAACATGGTAGTGTGAGTTGGCATGGAGGATCAGAGTGTCTGCTAAATGATTGAAATGTTAAAGCAGACTAGTGTACACTCCAGTTAACATGGTAGTGTGAGTTGGCATGGAGGATCAGAGTGTCTGCTAAATGATTGAAATGTTAAAGCAGACTAGTGTACACTCCAGTTAACATGGTAGTGTGAGTTGGCATGGAGGATCAGAGTGTCTGCTAAATGATTGAAATGTTAAAGCAGACTAGTGTACACTCCAGTTAACATGGTAGTGTGAGTTGGCATGGAGGATCAGAGTGTCTGCTAAATGACTGAAATGTTAAAGCAGACTAGTGTACACTCCAGTTAACATGGTAGTGTGAGTTGGCATGGAGGATCAGAGTGTCTGCTAAATGATTGAAATGTTAAAGCAGACTAGTGTACACTCCAGTTAACATGGTCGTGTGAGTTGGCATGGAGGATCAGAGTGTCTGCTAAATGACTGAAATGTTAAAGCAGACTAGTGTACACTCCAGTTAACATGGTCGTGTGAGTTGGCAATGGAGGATCAGAGTGTCTGCTAAATGACTGAAATGTTAAAGCAGACTAGTGTACACTCCAGTTAACATGGTCGTGTGAGTTGGCAATGGAGGATCAGAGTGTCTGCTAAATGATTGAAATGTTAAAGCAGACTAGTGTACACTCCAGTTAACATGGTAGTGTGAGTTGGCATGGAGGATCAGAGTGTCTGCTAAATGACTGAAATGTTAAAGCAGACTAGTGTACACTCCAGTTAACATGGTAGTGTGAGTTGGCATGGAGGATCAGAGTGTCTGCTAAATGACTGAAATGTTAAAGCAGACTAGTGTACACTCCAGTTAACATTGTAGTGTGAGTTGGCATGGAGGATCAGGGGTGAAAGATGCATATTTTATCAGAGTCTTCTCATTATCTGTAGAGGAAATGCTTTGGTCGATCGCACAGCTCTGCCTCTACCAGGTCGCGGTGGTGAGATAATTAAGGTGGGGTGGACACAGCTAATAGCTTTCTACAATAAACAGATATACAGTATATACATATATAAGAAATATAACATGAAATATATACATATTCCTATTGTGTATGTTTCACAGGACATGGTATTCAGACCCGTTGGCTACCCTGCCGCCCCAGGGTAGCCTGGTATTCAGACCCGTTGGCTACCCTGCCGCCCCAGGGTAGCCTGGTATTCAGACCCGCTGGCTACCCTGCCGCCCCTGGGTAGCCTGGTATTCAGACCCGTTGGCTACCCTGCCGCCCCTGGGTAGCCTGGTATTCAGACCCGTTGGCTACCCTGCCGCCCCAGGGTAGCCTGGTATTCAGACCCGTTGGCTACCCTACCGCCCCAGGGTAGCCTGGTATTCAGACCCGCTGGCTACCCTGCCGCCCCTGGGTAGCCTGGTATTCAGACCCGTTGGCTACCCTGCCGCCCCTGGGTAGCCTGGTATTCAGACCCGTTGGCTACCCTGCCGCCCCTGGGTAGCCTGGTATTCAGACCCTTTGACTATTGTGTATGTTTTGATACGTTACAGTCCTATTCTAAAATTTATTAAATAAATAACAAAATCCTCAGCTATCTACACACAATACCCCATAATAACAAAGTGGAAACAGGTTTTTAGAATTGTTTGCAACTGTATTAAATTAGAAAAACAGATATAACTGCCTGTTCAGGGGCAGAACGACACATTTGAACCTTGTCAGCTCTGGGATTAGAACTTGCAACCTTTCTGGTTACATGTCCAACACTCTAACCACTAGGCTACCCTGCCGCCCCTCCACTCTAACCACTAGGCTACCCTGCCGCCCCTCCACTCTAACCACTAGGCTACCCTGCCGCCCCTCCACTCTAACCACTAGGCTACCCTGCCGCCCCTCCACTCTAACCACTAGGCTACCCTGCCGCCCCTCCACTCTAACCACTAGGCTACCCTGCCGCCCCTCCACTCTAACCACTAGGCTACCCTGCCGCCCCTCCACTCTAACCACTAGGCTACCCTGCCGCCCCTCCACTCTAACCACTAGGCTACCCTGCCGCCCCTCCACTCTAACCACAGGGCTACCCTGCCGCCCCTCCACTCTAACCACCTGGCTACCCTGCCGCCACTCCACTCTAACCACTAGGCTACCCTGCCGTAAAAAGAAGATATAGGAATACCTAGGATAGGATAAGTAATCCTTCTCACCCCCCCCCCCCTTAATGATTTAGATGCACTATTGTAAAGTGGCTGTTCCACTGGATGTCAGAAGGTGAATTCACCAATTTGTAAGTCGCTCTGGATAAGAGCGTCTGCTAAATGACTTAAATGTAAAAAATAAAAAATGTATATAAAAACACACGTGTTTGATTAAAGCAGATAGAAGATCTGCTAATGATCCCTGTAAGGATTTCAGACAGTGTCCTGACTAGTTCCAGACGTCTGTTCATCACCAGACTCACTGAGAATAAACGTGTGTCTGGATCTGCAACAGTTACAACTCTTTACCTTGTATCGTTTGGGAGAAAAGCCAGGTGTTTGGAGTGATATACATTATTAGGGATGTTCTGTAAGGTAGGACAGAATGTTTTTTTTAAATACTTTCTAATATTAATTTGAGTGTAAAATCATTAATTTTACTTAAATATCATGTTTTAAATGTTTTATTCCATTATTAAAGTTACCAAGAATAAGAAAGTGGGGGAATTGTAAAGATCGGGTCGATAGAAAGCAAATGTGATATCTCAGCGATACTTGGAAACATTTGGTTTATGTACAATACAGTACATTCAAATCTTCATAACATTTACACCTACGAATGTGATCATGGACTTACAGCCAAATCCTTGACCCAAAGACGATCTCCGGTCTCTATATAGAAAATGATCCTATCTGTCCACTGTGCCTGTTGTTCACAGTATGACCACCTGCTGTTAGTTAGACAGGTGGAACAGGCCATTGGATGGCTTTACGTAACAACACACCTGGTTACAGCAGGACAGATGATAGCAACACGAGTTGTGCAGTGTAGACTTGCTTAGATGAGCAGGGCAGAGATTATGGCAAGACAAAGAGATTAGGAATGGGAGTGGGGAGAAGCCTAATATTAGAACTCAACGTATGATTACAGCCTTTGGATTGTGATGTAACGATATTAATGAATGTTTATATTTCACATACAGGACCTGAATCACACCAAGCCTGCTCTGTTACAGTACAATCGCATTGATTTATTATCATTTTATTTCCTTAATTATTTACATATTTACCTTTTTCTATGTTTTTATTTTTTAATATATTCATGTTTCTGATATTCCTGTATCAATTCATTACTACTGTATATCAAATTATTCATAACCAATTATATATAAGTCTAATAAAGTACTTAGTATGAGTGCTGACTGTGGCAGTGTGGCGGTCCAGACATCAATGTGTGTGTGTTTTGAGGGAGTGTTATGTTAACCAGGTGATAATGCCTTCTGTACGATCGATCTTGAGCCTCTTACCTGTGCGTCAGGTGGAAAAGCTCGGGCCGCCCCACCAACACCCCACCTCCTCCACCCCTGACAAAGCTCACGCCACCTCTTCACTCAGCTTACTGCAGGATCTGCACTCATGTACACGATAAAGATTGCATGAGGACAATGTGACCTTGTTAATTGTCTTGTCCTTTAATCAATCAGTTACTGTAATTTTTATTTATTTATTTAACCTTCATTTAAATAAGCAAGTCATTTACAATGACAGCCTCAGAACAGTGGGTTAACTGCCTTGTTCAGGGGCAGAATGACAGATTTTTACCTTGTCAGCTCAGGGATTTGATCTAGCAACCTTTACGGTTACTAGTCCAACGCTCTAACCACTAGGCTACCTGCTGGTTACTGGCCCAATGCCCTAACCACTAGGCTACCTGCTAGTTACTGACCCAATGCTCTAACCACTAGGCTACCTGCTGGTTACTGGCCCAATGCTCTAACCACTAGGCTACCTGCTAGTTACTGGCCCAATGCTCTAACCACTAGGCTACCTGCTGGTTACTGGCCAAACGCTCTAACCACTAGGCTACCTGCTGGTTACTGGCCCAACGCTCTAACCACTAGGCTACCTGCTGGTTACTAGTCCAACGCTCTAACCACTAGGCTACCCGCTGGTTACTAGTCCAACACTCTAACCACTAGGCTACCTGCTGGTTACTAGTCCAACACTCTAACCACTGGGCTACCTGCTGGTTACTGGCCCAATGCTCTAACCACTAGGCTACCTGCTGGTTACTAATCCAACACTCTAACCACTAGGCTACCTGCTAGTTACTGGCCCAACGCTCTAACCACTAGACTACCTGCTGGTTACTGGCCCAACGCTCTAACCACTAGGCTACCTGCTGGTTACTAGTCCAACACTCTAACCACTAGGCTACCTGCTGGTTACTAGTCCAACACTCTAACCACTAGGCTACCTGCTGGTTACTGGCCCAACGCTCTAACCACTAGGCTACATGCTGGTTACTAGTCCAACACTCTAACCACTAGGCTACCTGCTGGTTACTAGTCCAACACTCTAACCACTAGGCTACCTGCTGGTTACTGGCCCAATGCTTTAACCACTAGGCTACCTGCTGGTTACTAGTCCAACACTCTAACCACTAGGTTACCTGCTGGTTACTGGCCCAATGCTCTAACCACTAGGCTACCTGCTGGTTACTAGTCCAACACTCTAACCACTAGGCTACCTGCTGGTTACTAGTCCAACACTCTAACCACTAGGCTACCTGCTGGTTACTAGTCCAACACTCTAACCACTAGGTTACCTGCTGGTTACTAGTCCAACACTCTAACCACTAGGTTACCTGCCACCCTAATATACTGTATCAATGCATTTCAATTTCCAGTCCAAATCAACCAAAGTAAGAATTCCTAGAAGAAGTTTACATTCTGAAAATGCAAGGACACATTCAACAACTAACCTCTGCTCCCAGTCAATAACTCCCAACCCACACAGATCTACAGTAGCATGGAAGATGCACAGCGCATTCAGAAAGCATTCAAACCCTTTGACTTTTTCCACATTATGTTACATTACAGCCTTATTCTAAAATTGATTTTTTTAAATTCCCTCATCAATCTCCACACAATACCCCATAATGACAAAGCGAAAAACAGGTTTTTAGACATTTTTGCAAATGTATAAAATAAAATAAATCAGATACCTTATTTACATAAGTTTTCAGACCCTTTGCTATGAGACTCGAAATTGAGCTCAAGTGCATCCGTTTTCCATTGATCATCCTTGAGATGTTTATACAACTTGGAGTCCACCTGTGGTAAATTCAATTGATTGGACATGATTTGGAAAGGCACACACATGTCTATATAAGGTCCCACAGTTGACAGTGCATGTCAGAGTAAAAACCAAGCCATGAGGTCGAAGGAATTGTCTGTAGAGCTCCGAGACAGGATTGTGTTGAGGCACAGATCTGGGATACCAAAAATGTCCGCAGCATTGAAGGTCCCCAAGAACACATAATTCTTAAATGGAAGAAGTTTGGAACCACCAAGACTCTTCCTAGAGCTGGCCGCCCGGTCAAACTGAGCAATCGGAGGAGAAGGTCCTTGGTCAGGAGGTGACCAAGAACACGATGGTCACTCTGACAGAGCTCTAGAGTTCCTCTGTGGAGATGGGAGAACCTTCCAGAAGGACAACCATCTCTGCAGCACTCAACCAATCAGGCTTTCATGGTAGAGTGGCCAGACGGAAGCCACGCTTCTGTAAATGTCAAATGGCAGCTCGTTTGGAGTTTGCCAAAAAGGCACCTAAAGGACTCAGACCATGAGAAACATAGTTTAATGAAACCATTATTAAATTATTTGGCCTGAATGCCAAGCATCACATCTGGAGGAAACTTGGCACCATCCCTACGGTGAAGCATGGTGGTGATAGCATCATGCTGTGGGGATGTTTTTCAGCAGCATTGACTGGGAGACTAGTCAGGATTGAGGGAAAGATGAACGTGGCAAAGTACAGAGAGATCCTTGATGAAAACCTGCTCCAGAGCGCTCAGGACCTCAGACTGGGGTGAAGGCCTACCTTCCAACAGGACAACATCCCTAAGCACACAGATAAGACAACGCAGGAGTGGCATTGGAACGTGTCTCTGAATGTTTTTGAGTGGCCCTGCCAGAGCCCGGTCTTGAACCTGATCAAACATCGCTGGAGAGACCTGAAAATAGCTGTGCAGCGACGTCCCCCATCCAACCTGACCTGAGCTTTGAAAGGATCTGCAGAGAAGAATGGGAGAAACTCCCCAAGTACAGGTGTGCCAAGCATGTAGCTTCATACCCAAGAAAACTCAAGGCTGTAATCGCTGCCAAAGGAGCTTCAACAAAGTACTGAGTAAAGGGTTTGAATACGTATGTAAATGTGATATTTCAGTTTTGAATTGTTTTATACATTTGTTAAATTTGCAAAAACATGTTTTTGTTTTTTCATTATAGGGTATTGTGTGTAGATTGATGACGGGGGGTGGGGGTATTTAATCAATTTTAGAATAAGGTAACAAAATGTGGGAGAGGTGAAGGGGTCAGAATACTTCCCGAATGCCTGACTGCATGCATGTCACAAATAGCAAGAGAGGCAACTAAGTGCCATGGCTTCTAAAGTCAGGTCACACCCAACCAGTAGTGTGGTAGTATCTCATCTCATCCTTAACCTGCACTAACACCCTGCCTGTCTGTCCTGTCCAGACAGCACTGTGCTAAATGAGGGACACACTTGACAAACACAGATGGGTATTTTACATTCCTACGGCCACTAGTATTTGTTGACTTAGTTTTAGTTGCTGTATATTACAGATCATTTTCGTTCTGGGCCTCTGTCTCAAATGGCACCCTAATCCCTATTGTATACTACATTTGACCAGGAGTCAGACCCTATCTCTCCTGTCCTGACCTGCCCAGCATGCACTGCACCATACTGACTGTTCCTCTCTCTCCTGTCCTGACCTGCCCAGCATGCACTGCACCATACTGACTGTTCCTCTCTCTCCTGTCCTGACCTGCCCAGCATGCACTGCACCATACTGACTGTTCCTATCTCTCCTGTCCTGACCTGCCCAGCATGCACTGCACCATACTGACTGTTCCTCTCTCTCCTGTCCTGACATACCCAGCATGCACTGCACCATACTGACTGATCCTGTCTCTCCTGTCCTGACCTGCCCAGCTAGCACTGCACCATACTGACTGATCCTATCTCTCCTGTCCTGACGTACCCAGCATGCACTGCACCATACTGACTGCTCCTGTCTCTCCTGTCCTGGTTTTGACCACAGCCAGGGTATATGGTGCCATTTGGGAAATAATTGGCACCCTTTGGGCTCCCGAGTGGCGCAGCGGTCTAAGGCACTGCATCGTAGTGCTGGAGGTGTCACTACAGACCCTGGTTTGATCCCGGGCTGTATCACAACCAACCGTGATCGGCAGTCCCATAGGGCGGCGTACAATTGTCCCGGCGTTGTCCGGGTTAGGGGAGGGTTTGTACGTGGTAGGCTGTCATTGTAAAAGAAGAATTTGTTCTTGCCTCGTTAAATAAAAGTTAGATGAAAATAAATATTCCCTATATAGTGCACTACTTTTGACCAGTAGCTTATTACCTATGGGTACTGGTCAAAAGTGATGCACTATGTAGGGGAAAGGATGTCATTTGGGACGCAGACACAGTAAGCCCGAACCTGCTTGCTGAAGGACACCTAAAAGCAGGCAGGTGGCTGACCATTCAGGGGCCGCTGCACGAGAGTTGCCTCTGATCCATAAGAGGTGTGTGTGCCATAATCGTGCCCTCTTCTCACACGTCTGTACTAGCAGCACGGCAGTTGGCTGTGTTAAGTGTCTGGGTGGGTGGGGGGGGGGGGGGGAGATCTAGGGTGGGTGGGGGGATCTAGGGTGGGGGGATCTCCTAAACTAGCCAGGCGATGTGAGCTCCGTCAAAGGGCTCAGCGAAGCTCCAATCTGACACTGATCTCCTCTCCTCCAGCCAAGCGCTGAGTGGCTGACCTCGGGTGCATCCCAAACGTCTTCCCGTTCCCCATATAGTGCCCTCCCTTTGACCCTCCCCTCTCTGATAGGGCACTATGTAGGGAATAGGGTGTCATTTGGGACACAGTCCTAACCCTGCTGGCTGAGGCCGGGCGCCACAGTGTCCTCCCACCCTCCTCCCTGGGCCGTCCGTTCTGCTGAGGACAGCACCACAAGGCTTTGAGAAGCAGCTGTTTACCATCAGAGATCTAGGTCAGGACAGGAGAGACAGGAGCAGTCAGTATGGTGCAGTGCATGCTGGGCAGGTCAGGACAGGAGAGATAGGAGCAGTCAGTATGGTGCAGTGCATGCTGGGTACGTCAGGACAGGAGAGACAGGAGCAGTCAGTATGGTGCTAGCTGGGCAGGTCAGGACAGGAGAGACAGGAGCAGTCAGTATGGTGCAGTGCATGCTGGGCAGGTCAGGACAGGAGAGATAGGAGCAGTCAGTATGGTGCAGTGCATGCTGGGCAGGTCAGGACAGGAGAGATAGGAGCAGTCAGTATGGTGCAGTGCATGCTGGGTACGTCAGGACAGGAGAGACAGGAGCAGTCAGTATGGTGCTAGCTGGGCAGGTCAGGACAGGAGAGAGAGGATCAGTCAGTATGGTGCAGTGCATGCTGGGCAGGTCAGGACAGGAGAGACAGGAGCAACACAGGAGAACAAGAGTTGACTTAGGGGTTCTTTAGAACAACACAGGAGAACAAGAGTTGACTTAGGGGTTCTTTAGAACAACACAGGAGAACAAGAGTTGACTTAGGGGTTCTTTAGAACAACACAGGAGAACAAGAGATGACTTAGGGGTTCTTTAGATAGATACAAAAAATTGGGTGGGGCTGTATCACCTCTTTCCCCATTTTACGACGATACTGTATGTCTGTGAAGTATGATTGAAGTATGACCAGTGATTTGTATGGTTTGTAAGTCAAGTGTTGTCCATGTGTGTCCTGTGGTTTACAAGTGTCAAGATCTGACCTTAGTTCTTTTCTTTAGGTTTTTGTTTTAGTATGGTCAGGGCGTGAGTTGGGTGGGTTGTCTATGTTTGTTTTTCTATGTTGGTTTTTGAGTTTGGCCTGGTATGGTTCTCAATCAGAGGCAGGTGTCGTTAGTTGTCTCTGATTGAGAATCATACTTAGGTAGCCTTTTTCCACCTGTGTGGTGCAGTGCATGCTGGGTGTTTATTTTCTGCTCTGTGTTTTGTATTTCACCGTTCAGGACTGTTTCGTTCTCGTTGTTTTTGTTTTGTGTTCATATAATAAATACAATATGGACACTTACCACGCTGCGCATTGGTCCTCCGATCCGTCTTACTACTCCTCTTCAGAAGTGGAGGACGAGAATCGTTACAATAAGTCAAGTATTGTCCATGTGTGTCTTGGGATGTACACTATATAATGTATGTGCCAGGTTTGCCTGTGTTTTAGCCAGACACATTTCCCTGTGTTTGGACTAGTAACCAGCAGGTAGTCTAGTGGTTAGAGTGTTGGACTAGTAACCAGCAGGTAGCCTAGTGGTTAGAGAGTTGGACTAGTAACCAGCAGGTAGCCTAGTGGTTAGAGTGTTGGACTAGTAACCAGCAGGTAGCCTAGTGGTTAGAGTGTTGGACTAGTAACCAGCAGGTAGTCTAGTGGTTAGAGTGTTGGACTAGTAACCAGCAGGTAGCCTAGTGGTTAGAGCGTTGGACTAGTAACCAGCAGGTAGCCTAGTGGTTAGAGTGTTGGACTAGTAACCAGCAGGTAGTCTAGTGGTTAGAGCGTTGGACTAGTAACCAGCAGGTAGCCTAGTGGTTAGAGCGCTGGACTAGTAACCAGCAGGTAGCCTAGTGGTTAGAGCGTTGGACTAGTAACCAGCAGGTAGCCTAGTGGTTAGAGTGTTGGACTAGTAACCAGCAGGTAGTCTAGTGGTTAGAGAGTTGGACTAGTAACCAGCAGGTAGCCTAGTGGTTAGAGCGTTGGACTAGTAACCAGCAGGTAGCCTAGTGGTTAGAGCGTTGGACTAGTAACCAGCAGGTAGCCTAGTGGTTAGAGCATTGGACTAGTAACCAGCAGGTAGTCTAGTGGTTAGAGCATTGCACTAGTAACCAGCAGGTAGCCTAGTGGTTAGAGAGTTGGACTAGTAACCAGCAGGTAGTCTAGTGGTTAGAGCGTTGGACTAGTAACCAGCAGGTAGCCTAGTGGTTAGAGCGTTGGACTAGTAACCAGCAGGTAGCCTAGTGGTTAGAGTGTTGGACTAGTAACCAGCAGGTAGCCTAGTGGTTAGAGTGTTGGACTAGTAACCAGCAGGTAGCCTAGTGGTTAGAGTGTTGGACTAGTAACCAGCAGGTAGTCTAGTGGTTAGAGCATTGCACTAGTAACCAGCAGGTAGCCTAGTGGTTAGAGAGTTGGACTAGTAACCAGCAGGTAGTCTAGTGGTTAGAGCGTTGGACTAGTAACCAGCAGGTAGCCTAGTGGTTAGAGCGTTGGACTAGTAACCAGCAGGTAGCCTAGTGGTTAGAGCGTTGGACTAGTAACCAGCAGGTAGCCTAGTGGTTAGAGTGTTGGACTAGTAACCAGCAGGTAGCCTAGTGGTTAGAGTGTTGGACTAGTAACCAGCAGGTAGTCTAGTGGTTAGAGTGTTGGACTAGTAACCAGCAGGTAGTCTAGTGGTTAGAGTTTTGTACTAGTAACCAGCAGGTAGCCTAGTGGTTAGAGTGTTGGACTAGTAACCAGCAGGTAGCCTAGTGGTTAGAGTGTTGGACTAGTAACCAGCAGGTAGTCTACTGGTTAGAGTGTTGGACTAGTAACCAGCAGGTAGTCTAGTGGTTAGAGTGTTGGACTAGTAACCAGCAGGTAGCCTAGTGGTTAGAGTGTTGGACTAGTAACCAGCAGGTCGTCTAGTGGTTAGAGTGTTGGACTAGTAACCAGCAGGTAGTCTAGTGGTTAGAGTATTGTGCCAGTAACTGAAAGGTTGCTAGATCAAATCCCTGAGCTGACGAGGTAAAAATCTGTCGTTCTGCCCCTGAACAAGGCAGTTAACCCACAAATTAACACTTCTTAATGTCACACCCTGGCCTTTGTTTTCTTTATTATTTTTGTTTGGTCGGGGTGTGACATGGGGGATTGATGTGTTTTTCACTAGTCTAGGGTTTTTTGTATGTTTATGGGGCGGTAACCTTTCTAGGTAGTTTTGTATATCTATGGTTGCTGAGATTGGTTCTTAATTTGAGGCAGTCTGTCTGTCGTTGTCTCTGATTGGGAACCATATTTAGGCAGCCATGTTTTTGGGGGGTATTTTGTGGGTGATTGTCTTCTGTCTTTGTGTTATTGAACCAGATAGGACTGTTTCGGTTTTCACATTTGTTATTTTGTAGTGTTCTCGTTTATCGTCTATATTAAAGATGTTGAACACGAACCACGCTGCATTTTGGTTCTCCTCTCCTTCAGCAGAAGAAAACAGTTACACTTAATTGAAAATAATAGTATTGATCAATAAAAATGAGTACTAGTGTTTGGTCATTTGATTGCGTTTTCACCCCGTTCACCTCCCTATAACCTGGTCTCAGGGCTGCGAATCAAAGCCCTGCTTCATCCACCACCCACCATACACCCAGGATTAGATTACAATCTAGATTAGGCTTCGTTCCTTCTGGAAATATGGAGTACGCAAGCAGATTAGTGTTAATGCCGGGAGATCAGGAGGAAATGACCTTTATTTTTGTATTATTGTTCATAACTGTACATGGTAATCTGAGAGATTTTAACAAAGTTGCTCGTGACATATGTAAATTATTACAGATCTGATCTAACAGGTAATTGTGTTTTGGGATATGTTGCAGTTCTCTGAGAGCAGTATCAATGGGTATTGTTATTGTTTCACCTCCCCACCCCCACCCTCCCTGACCCCCACCTCACTACCCACCTCCCTCCCTCACCCACCATCCCTGACCCCCCGCCCACCCCCCACCCTCCCTGACCCCCACCTCACTACCCACCTCCCTCCCTCACCCACCACACCCTTCCTGACCCCCACCTCACTACTCACCTCCCTCACCCCCACCCCATCCACCATGACCCCCACTTCCCTACTCACCTCCCTCACCCCTCCCTCCACACCCCCCACCCTCCCTGACCCCCCACCTCACTACTCACCTCCCTCACCCCACCCCCACCCTCCCTGACCCCCCTCACCCCCACCCC
This sequence comes from Oncorhynchus masou masou, assembly GCF_036934945.1. NCBI lineage: Eukaryota > Metazoa > Chordata > Actinopteri > Salmoniformes > Salmonidae > Oncorhynchus > Oncorhynchus masou. The sequence continues at coordinate 21,001 of NW_027008595.1, forward strand.
CAGGCCTCTCATCTCCTGATTGCTGACAGGGCCACTTGCGGATTAAAGAATCAGTCCTGCCTCGGCCACACGACACACGGCTGAAGACAAAAGCTGAAGGGGGCACTTTAGGAGATCCGGGGGGTTGGAGTTGGGTAGTTAGGGAACCAGAAGAGAGGGATGTGGGATACGGGGAGGGATGGGGCAGGAAGTAGTGTAGGGTAGGGAGTCGTTTAGGGTATGGAGTAGTTTCGGGTAGGGAGTCGTTTAGGGTTTGGAGTCAGGTAGGGATGGGGATGAGGTGTGGAGGGGGTGGGGGGATAGCAGGTGTCAAGCCACAGGCCAACGGGGATTACCTCCGCCGTACCCCCCTCTCAAATGTCCTCTGCCCCTTCAAAGAGCCCCCTCCGTACCCCCTCCCAAACTTCCTCTCCCCCCTCCATACCCCCCCCAAACATCCTCTCCCCCCTCCTTACCCCTTCCCAAACTTCCTCTCCCCCTCATAGAACCACCCCCCCCACCACCATCTGCTGAGAGGACCATCATTATCAGAATGAGAAAATCAATTGCTTAAGTAAATATCACAGGCATGTAAGCTCATTTCACCAAGTAAATTAAACATTGGGACGACTTATAGCTTAAAGTCCATTTACTGCTGACTGAGACGGAGAAGGTTTATTATGGGGGGGTGCTGCTAGTGTTGTTACAGGGTCTGGGATGGGGGGGTGCTGCTAGTGTTGTTACAGGGTCTGGGATGGGGGGTGCTGCTAGTGTTGTTACAGGGTCTGGGATGGGGGGTGCTGCTAGTGTTGTTACAGGGTCTGGGATGTAGGGGTGCTGCTAGTGTTGTTACAGGGTCTGGGATGGGGGGTGCTGCTAGTGTTGATACAGGGTCTGGGATGGGGGGTGCTGCTAGTGTTGTTACAGGGTCTGGGATGGGGGGTGCTGCTAGTGTTGTTACAGGGTCTGGGATGGGGGTGCTGCTAGTGTTGTTACAGGGTCTGGGATGGGGGGTGCTGCTAGTGTTGATACAGGGTCTGGGATGGGGGGGGTGCTGCTAGTGTTGTTACAGGGTCTGGGATGTGGGGGTGCTGCTAGTGTTGTTACAGGGTCTGGGATGTAGGGGGTGCTGCTAGTGTTGATACAGGGTCTGGGATGGGGGGGGTGCTGCTAGTGTTGTTACAGGGTCTGGGATGTAGGGGGTGCTGCTAGTGTTGTTACAGGGTCTGGGATGGGGGGGTGCTGCTAGTGTTGTTACAGGGTCTGGGATGGGGGGTGCTGCTAGTGTTGTTACAGGGTCTGGGATGTAGGGGGTGCTGCTAGTGTTGTTACAGGGTCTGGGATGGGGGTGCTGCTAGTGTTGTTACAGGGTCTGGGATGTGGGGGGTGCTGCTAGTGTTGTTACAGGGTCTGGGATGGGGGGGGTGCTGCTAGTGTTGTTACAGGGTCTGGGATGTAGGGGGTGCTGCTAGTGTTGTTACAGGGTCTGGGATGGGGGGGTTCTAGATAGTGTTGATACAGGGTCTGGGATGTAGGGGGTTCTAGCTAGTGTTGTTACAGGGTCTGGGATGTAGGGGGTTCTAGCTAGTGTTGTTACAGGGTCTGGTATGTGGGGGGTTCTAGCTAGTGTTGTTACAGGGTCTGGGAGGGGGGGTTCTAGCTAGTGTTGTTACAGGGTCTGGGATGGGGGTTCTAGCTAGTGTTGTTACAGGGTCTGGGATGTGGGGGTTCTAGCTAGTGTTGATACAGGGTCTGGGATGGGGGTTCTAACTAGTGTTGATACAGGGTCTGGGATGGGGGGGTTCTAACTAGTGTTGATACAGGGTCTGGGATGGGGGTTCTAACTAGTGTTGATACAGGGTCTGGGATGGGGGTTCTAACTAGTGTTGATACAGGGTCTGGGATGGGGGTTCTAGCTAGTGTTGTTACAGGGTCTGGGATGGGGGGTTCTAGCTAGTGTTGATACAGGGTCTGGGATGTAGGGGGTTCTAGATAGTGTTGTTACAGGGTCTGGGATGGGGGGGTGCTGCTAGTGTTGATACAGGGTCTGGGATGTGGGGGGTGCTGCTAGTGTCGTTACAGGGTCTGGGATGTGGGGGGTGCTGCTAGTGTCGTTACAGGGTCTGGGATGTAGGGGTTCTAGCTAGTGTTGATACAGGGTCTGGGATGGGGGTTCTAGCTAGTGTTGTTACAGGGTCTGGGGCAGGGGGAGGAGGGTTCTAGCTAGTGTTGATACAGGGTCTGGGATGTGGGGGTGCTGCTAGTGTCGTTACAGGGTCTGGGATGTGGGGGGTGCTGCTAGTGTCGTTACAGGGTCTGGGATGTAGGGGTTCTAGCTAGTGTTGATACAGGGTCTGGGATGTAGGGGGTTCTAGCTAGTGTTGATACAGGGTCTGGGATGGGGGTTCTAGCTAGTGTTGTTACAGGGTCTGGGGCAGGGGGAGGAGGGTTCTAGCTAGTGTTGATACAGGGTCTGGGATGTGGGGGGTGCTGCTAGTGTTGTTACAGGGTCTGGGATGTAGGGGGTTCTAGCTAGTGTTGATACATGGTCTGGGATGTGGGGGGTTCTAGCTAGTGTTGTTACAGGGTCTGGGATGGGGGGGGTTCTAGCTAGTGTTGTTACAGGGTCTGGGATGGGGGGGTTCTAGCTAGTGTTGTTACAGGGTCTGGGGCAGGGGGGGAGGAGGGTTCTAGCTAGTGTTGATACAGGGTCTGGGATGTGGGGGGTGCTGCTAGTGTTGTTACAGGGTCTGGGATGTAGGGGGTTCTAGCTAGTGTTGATACAGGGTCTGGGATGGGGGGGGGTTCTAGCTAGTGTTGTTACAGGGTCTGGGATGTAGGGGGTTCTAGCTAGTGTTGTTACAGGGTCTGGTATGTGGGGGGTTCTAGCTAGTGTTGTTACAGGGTCTGGGATGGGGGGTTCTAGCTAGTGTTGTTACAGGGTCTGGGATGTGGGGGTTCTAGCTAGTGTTGATACAGGGTCTGGGATGGGGGTTCTAACTAGTGTTGATACAGGGTCTGGGATGGGGGGTTCTAACTAGTGTTGATACAGGGTCTGGGATGGGGGTTCTAACTAGTGTTGATACAGGGTCTGGGATGGGGGTTCTAACTAGTGTTGATACAGGGTCTGGGATGGGGGTTCTAGCTAGTGTTGTTACAGGGTCTGGGATGGGGGGTTCTAGCTAGTGTTGTTACAGGGTCTGGGATGGGGGGTTCTAGATAGTGTTGATACAGGGTCTGGGATGTAGGGGGTTCTAGATAGTGTTGTTACAGGGTCTGGGATGGGGGGGTGCTGCTAGTGTTGATACAGGGTCTGGGATGTGGGGGGTGCTGCTAGTGTCGTTACAGGGTCTGGGATGTGGGGGTGATGCTAGTGTCGTTACAGGGTCTGGGATGTAGGGGGTTCTAGCTAGTGTTGATACAGGGTCTGGGATGGGGGGGTTCTAGCTAGTGTTGTTACAGGGTCTGGGGCAGGGGGGGAGGAGGGTTCTAGCTAGTGTTGATACAGGGTCTGGGATGTGGGGGGTGCTGCTAGTGTCGTTACAGGGTCTGGGATGTGGGGGGTGCTGCTAGTGTCGTTACAGGGTCTGGGATGTAGGGGGTTCTAGCTAGTGTTGATACAGGGTCTGGGATGTAGGGGGTTCTAGCTAGTGTTGATACAGGGTCTGGGATGGGGGGGTTCTAGCTAGTGTTGTTACAGGGTCTGGGGCCGGGGGGGAGGAGGGTTCTAGCTAGTGTTGATACAGGGTCTGGGATGTGGGGGTGCTGCTAGTGTTGTTACAGGGTCTGGGATGTAGGGGGTTCTAGCTAGTGTTGATACATGGTCTGGGATGTGGGGGTTCTAGCTAGTGTTGTTACAGGGTCTGGGATGGGGGGGTTCTAGCTAGTGTTGTTACAGGGTCTGGGATGGGGGTTCTAGCTAGTGTTGTTACAGGGTCTGGGGCAGGGGGGGAGGAGGGTTCTAGCTAGTGTTGATACAGGGTCTGGGATGTGGGGGGTGCTGCTAGTGTTGTTACAGGGTCTGGGATGTAGGGGTTCTAGCTAGTGTTGATACAGGGTCTGGGATGGGGGGGGGTTCTAGCTAGTGTTGTTACAGGGTCTGGGATGTAGGGGTTCTAGCTAGTGTTGATACATGGTCTGGGATGTGGGGGTTCTAGCTAGTGTTGTTACAGGGTCTGGGATGGGGGGTTCTAGCTAGTGTTGTTACAGGGTCTGGGATGGGGGGTTCTAGCTAGTGTTGTTACAGGGTCTGGGGCAGGGGGGAGGAGGGTTCTAGCTAGTGTTGATACAGGGTCTGGGATGGGGGGTGCTGCTAGTGTTGTTACAGGGTCTGGGATGGGGGGTTCTAGATAGTGTTGATACAGGGTCTGGGATGTGGGGGTGCTGCTAGTGTCGTTACAGGGTCTGGGATGTGGGGGTGCTGCTAGTGTCGTTACAGGGTCTGGGATGTAGGGGGTTCTAGCTAGTGTTGTTACAGGGTCTGGGATGGGGGGGTTCTAGCTAGTGTTGTTACAGGGTCTGGGATGTGGGGGGTTCTAGCTAGTGTTGATACAGGATCTGGGATGGGGGGTTCTAACTAGTGTTGATACAGGGTCTGGGATGGGGGTTCTAACTAGTGTTGATACAGGGTCTGGGATGGGGGTTCTAACTAGTGTTGATACAGGGTCTGGGATGGGGGGGTTCTAACTAGTGTTGATACAGGGTCTGGGATGGGGGGGTTCTAGCTAGTGTTGTTACAGGGTCTGGGATGGGGGGGTTCTAGCTAGTGTTGTTACAGGGTCTGGGATGGGGGGGTTCTAGATAGTGTTGATACAGGGTCTGGGATGTAGGGGGTTCTAGATAGTGTTGTTACAGGGTCTGGGATGGGGGGTGCTGCTAGTGTTGATACAGGGTCTGGGATGTGGGGGTGCTGCTAGTGTCGTTACAGGGTCTGGGATGTGGGGGGTGCTGCTAGTGTCGTTACAGGGTCTGGGATGTAGGGGTTCTAGCTAGTGTTGATACAGGGTCTGGGATGGGGGTTCTAGCTAGTGTTGTTACAGGGTCTGGGGCAGGGGGGAGGAGGGTTCTAGCTAGTGTTGATACAGGGTCTGGGATGTGGGGGGTGCTGCTAGTGTCGTTACAGGGTCTGGGATGTGGGGGGTGCTGCTAGTGTCGTTACAGGGTCTGGGATGTAGGGGTTCTAGCTAGTGTTGATACAGGGTCTGGGATGTAGGGGGTTCTAGCTAGTGTTGATACAGGGTCTGGGATGGGGGGGTTCTAGCTAGTGTTGTTACAGGGTCTGGGGCAGGGGGGGAGGAGGGTTCTAGCTAGTGTTGATACAGGGTCTGGGATGTGGGGGGTGCTGCTAGTGTTGTTACAGGGTCTGGGATGTAGGGGGTTCTAGCTAGTGTTGATACATGGTCTGGGATGTGGGGGGTTCTAGCTAGTGTTGTTACAGGGTCTGGGATGGGGGGTTCTAGCTAGTGTTGTTACAGGGTCTGGGATGGGGGGTTCTAGCTATGTTGTTACAGGGTCTGGGGCAGGGGGAGGAGGGTTCTAGCTAGTGTTGATACAGGGTCTGGGATGTGGGGGGTGCTGCTAGTGTTGTTACAGGGTCTGGGATGTAGGGGTTCTAGCTAGTGTTGATACAGGGTCTGGGATGGGGGGTTCTAGCTAGTGTTGTTACAGGGTCTGGGATGTAGGGGTTCTAGCTAGTGTTGATACATGGTCTGGGATGTGGGGGTTCTAGCTAGTGTTGTTACAGGGTCTGGGATGGGGGGTTCTAGCTAGTGTTGTTACAGGGTCTGGGATGGGGGGGTTCTAGCTAGTGTTGTTACAGGGTCTGGGGCAGGGTGGGAGGAGGGTTCTAGCTAGTGTTGATACAGGGTCTGGGATGGGGGGGTGCTGCTAGTGTTGTTACAGGGTCTGGGATGGGGGGGTTCTAGATAGTGTTGATACAGGGTCTGGGATGTGGGGGGTGCTGCTAGTGTCGTTACAGGGTCTGGGATGTGGGGGGTGCTGCTAGTGTCGTTACAGGGTCTGGGATGTAGGGGTTCTAGCTAGTGTTGATACAGGGTCTGGGATGGGGGTTCTAGCTAGTGTTGTTACAGGGTCTGGGGCAGGGGGAGGAGGGTTCTAGCTAGTGTTGATACAGGGTCTGGGATGTGGGGGTGCTGCTAGTGTCGTTACAGGGTCTGGGATGTGGGGGGTGCTGCTAGTGTCGTTACAGGGTCTGGGATGTGGGGGGTGCTGCTAGTGTCGTTACAGGGTCTGGGATGTAGGGGGTTCTAGCTAGTGTTGATACAGGGTCTGGGATGGGGGGGTTCTAGCTAGTGTTGTTACAGGGTCTGGGGCAGGGGGAGGAGGGTTCTAGCTAGTGTTGATACAGGGTCTGGGATGTGGGGGTGCTGCTAGTGTCGTTACAGGGTCTGGGATGTGGGGGTGCTGCTAGTGTCGTTACAGGGTCTGGGATGTAGGGGGTTCTAGCTAGTGTTGATACAGGGTCTGGGATGTAGGGGGTTCTAGCTAGTGTTGATACAGGGTCTGGGATGGGGGGGTTCTAGCTAGTGTTGTTACAGGGTCTGGGGCAGGGGGGGAGGAGGGTTCTAGCTAGTGTTGATACAGGGTCTGGGATGTGGGGGGTGCTGCTAGTGTTGTTACAGGGTCTGGGATGTAGGGGGTTCTAGCTAGTGTTGATACATGGTCTGGGATGTGGGGGGTTCTAGCTAGTGTTGTTACAGGGTCTGGGATGGGGGGGTTCTAGCTAGTGTTGTTACAGGGTCTGGGATGGGGGGGGTTCTAGCTAGTGTTGTTACAGGGTCTGGGGCAGGGGGAGGAGGGTTCTAGCTAGTGTTGATACAGGGTCTGGGATGTGGGGGGTGCTGCTAGTGTTGTTGCAGGGTCTGGGATGTAGGGGTTCTAGCTAGTGTTGATACAGGGTCTGGGATGGGGGGTTCTAGCTAGTGTTGTTACAGGGTCTGGGATGTAGGGGTTCTAGCTAGTGTTGATACATGGTCTGGGATGTGGGGGTTCTAGCTAGTGTTGTTACAGGGTCTGGGATGGGGGTTCTAGCTAGTGTTGTTACAGGGTCTGGGATGGGGGGTTCTAGCTAGTGTTGTTACAGGGTCTGGGATGGGGGTTCTAGCTAGTGTTGTTACAGGGTCTGGGATGGGGGGTTCTAGCTAGTGTTGTTACAGGGTCTGGGATGTAGGGGGTTCTAGCTAGGGTTGATACATGGTCTGGGATGTGGGGGGTTCTAGCTAGTGTTGTTACAGGGTCTGGGATGGGGGGGTTCTAGCTAGTGTTGTTACAGGGTCTGGGATGTGGGGGGTTCTAGCTAGTGTTGTTACAGGGTCTGGGATGGGGGGGTTCTAGCTAGTGTTGTTACAGGGTCTGGGATGTAGGGGGGTGCTGCTAGTGTTGTTACAGGGTCTGGGATGTAGGGGGTTCTAGATAGTGTTGATACAGGGTCTGGGATGTGGGGGGTTCTAGCTAGTGTTGTTACAGGGTCTGGGATGTAGGGGGTTCTAGCTAGTGTTGATACATGGTATGGGATGTGGGGGGTTCTAGCTAGTGTTGTTACAGGGTCTGGGATGGGGGTTCTAGCTAGTGTTGTTACAGGGTCTGGGATGGGGGGGTTCTAGCTAGTGTTGTTACAGGGTCTGGGATGGGGGTTCTAGCTAGTGTTGTTACAGGGTCTGGGATGGGGGTTCTAGCTAGTGTTGTTACAGGGTCTGGGATGGGGGGTTCTAACTAGTGTTGTTACAGGGTCTGGGATGGGGGGGGGGTTCCAGCTAGTGTTGTTACAGGGTCTGGGATGTGTGGTGCGAGGGTTCTAGCTAGTTTTGTTACAGGGTCTGGGGCAGGGGGGGAGGAGGGTTCTATCTAGCGTTGTTACAGGGTCTGGGATGGGGGTGTTCTAGCCAGTGTTGTTACAGGGTCTGGGATGTGGGGGGTTCTAGCTAGTGTTGTTACAGGGTCTGGGATGGGGGGGTTCTAGCTAGTGTTGTTACAGGGTCTGGGATGGGGTGGGTTCTAGCTAGTGTTGTTACAGGGTCTGGGATGGGGGTTCTAGCTAGTGTTGTTACAGGGTCTGGGATGGGGGTTCTAGCTAGTGTTGTTACAGGGTCTGGGATGGGGGGTTCTAACTAGTGTTGTTACAGGGTCTGGGATGGGGGGGTTCCAGCTAGTGTTGTTACAGGGTCTGGGATGGGGGGGGGGGTTCTAGCCTGTGTTGTTACAGGGTCTGGGATGGGGGGGTTCTAGCCAGTGTTGTTACAGGGTCTGGGATGGGGTGGTTCTAGCTGGTGTTGTTACAGGGTCTGGGATGGGGGGGGGGGTTGTGATAGGTTCTCACGAGCTGTAAACGGCCATATTATATTAGGAAACAGAATAAACTGTTGGTGTGTCGAACGTTATAGTTGTTTAAAATGTACTGTCATGCAGATGAACCAGTTTATATCCAGGTCATCTGAATTGAATCAATATTTAATATCTTCAATACACATTGTGGCACTCATAAATATACAGCCAATGATGGTGTTGTCTGACTGTCCAGAACACAGATGTTCCTTAAAGAGTCACTCAGAGTTCAATACAACACAACAATAACACTTGTAACTGGCATCTGGCCCAGCCTGCCCAATGCAGCCTTACCACAGCTTATAGCCAGTAACAAGGCACCCTTACCACAGCTTATAGCCAGTAACAAGGCAGCCTTACCACAGTTTATAGCCAGTAATAAGGCAGCCTTACCACAGCTTATAGCCAGTAACAAGGCAGCCTTACCACAGTTTATAGCCAGTAACAAGGCAGCCTTACCACAGCTTATAGCCAGTAACAAGGCAGCCTTACCACAGTTTATAGCCAGTAACAAGGCACCTTACCACAGCTTATAGCCAGTAACAAGGCAGCCTTACCACAGCTTATAGCCAGTAACAAGGCAGCCTTACCACAGCTTATAGCCAGTAACAAGGCACCCTTACCACAGCTTATAGCCAGTAACAAGGCAGCCTTACCACAGCTTATAGCCAGTAACAAGGCATCCTTACCACAGCTTATAGCCAGTAACAAGGCACCCTTACCACAGCTTATAGCCAGTAACAAGGCAGCCTTACCACAGTTTATAGCCAGTAACAAGGCAGCCTTACCACAGCTTATAGCCAGTAACAAGGCAGCCTTACCACAGTTTATAGCCAGTAACAAGGCACCTTACCACAGCTTATAGCCAGTAACAAGGCAGCCTTACCACAGCTTATAGCCAGTAACAAGGCAGCCTTACCACAGCTTATAGCCAGTAACAAGGCACCTTACCACAGCTTATAGCCAGTAACAAGGCAGCCTTACCACAGCTTATAGCCAGTAACAAGGCATCCTTACCACAGCTTATAGCCAGTAACAAGGCAGCCTTACCACAGCTTATAGCCAGTAACAAGGCATCCTTACCACAGCTTATAGCCAGTAACAAGGCAGCCTTACCACAGCTTATAGCCAGTAACAAGGCAGTCATACCACAGCTTATAGCCAGTAACAAGGCAGCCTTACCACAGCTTATAGCCAGTAACAAGGCACTCTTACCACAGCTTATAGCCAGTAACAAGGCAGCCTTACCACAGCTTATAGCCAGTAACAAGGCAGCCTTACCACAGCTTATAGCCAGTAACAAGGCAGCCTTACCACAGCTTATAGCCAGTAACAAGGCAGCCTTACCATAGCTTATAGCCAGTAACAAGGCAGCCTTACCACAGCTTATAGCCAGTAACAAGGCAGCCTTACCATAGCTTATAGCCAGTAACAAGGCAGCCTTACCACAGCTTATAGCCAGTAACAAGGCACTCTTACCACAGCTTATAGCCAGTAACAAGGCAGCCTTACCACAGCTTATAGCCAGTAACAAGGCAGCCTTACCACAGCTTATAGCCAGTAACAAGGCAGCCGGTCCAATGTGTCTGTATGACTGATACACCAGTATCTTATAGCCAGTAACAAGGCACTCTTACCACAGCTTATAGCCAGTAACAAGGCAGCCTTACCACAGCTTATAGCCAGTAACAAGGCACCCTTACTACAGCTTATAGCCAGTAACAAGGCAGCCTTACCACAGTTTATAGCCAGTAACAAGGCACCCTTACCACAGCTTATAGCCAGTAACAAGGCACCCTTACCACAGCTTATAGCCAGTAACAAGGCATCCTTACCACAGTTTATAGCCAGTAACAAGGCACCCTTACCACAGCTTATAGCCAGTAACAAGGCATCCTTGCCACAGTTTATAGCCAGTAACAAGGCAGCCGGCCCAATGTGTCCCTATGACTGATACACTAGTATCTTATAGCCAGTAACAAGGCAGCCGACCCAATGTGTCCCTATGACTGATACACTAGTATCTTATAGCCAGTAACAAGGCAGCCGGCCCAATGTGTCCCTATGACTGATACACTAGTATCTTATAGCCAGTAACAAGGCAGCCGGCCCAATGTGTCCCTATGACTGATACACTAGTATCTTATAGTCAGTAACAAGGCAGCCGGCCCAATGTGTCCCTATGACTGATACACTAGTATCTTATAGCCAGTAACAAGGCAGCCGACCCAATGTGTCCCTATGACTGATACACCAGTATCTTTTAGCCAGTAAACATCATCCCGCCAAAATTGCAGACCAGTAATTTACAGCAGATGTCTTTCTGGAACAGAATGTCTGTTTTTACTAATTCATCGTCTTTAATTTCGGCTAGGCCTAATTAAAATAATACCCTTGCTTTTGGGTGAATATTAGCTTCATAATATTAAATTCTCAAACCCTCTTAGCTGTTAATCGTTAATCCAAGGCAAATTAATTAATTTTGCCCCTCAAAAAATAATCCTTAATGTGAAATAACATCTATACTTTGTGGTGTAACTGTCAAAATAACCCACTTCCTGGTGTCGTCCTTTTCTCTGTAAACGGATCCGGGTAGAACAATATTGGCATCCATTAGACATAACAGATTGACTGATGTTCCCAGACCCACCCGGACACACAGACTCGGGGTGGTGGTTAGTTATGGCCTGGCCCCAGATCTGTTTGTGCTTTCCAGTACACAAAATGTGACAATGACCATAGGAGTTGGCAAGATATTCAAAACAGATCTATGCCTATTGTGACTCTGAAGAGAGAGAGAGAGGCGTCAGTCCAGGATTAGCGACCAGCGGCTCCATGTCAGTGAGTGAAAGGCTACGAGCATGCTGGATGGACAGACAGACATGGCTGTGGGTCTTATCGGTGACAAACACACACACACACACACACACACATACACGCACACACACACACTCGGGTCATGGCACACTTCTACAGGGGATGATAAGACAACGGGACGGATTTTTGTCACCTGTGGGGACATGATGCCGACCTCTGGCCGGGTCACACAATCCCAAACCTCTGTGACACGTGAAACGCCTCATGCACCTGCAGACACACACTCTACCAGACCAACGACTTATACTTTAATCGCCTTCAGATGACGATCATGTCATGTCAGTGATTTAGGGGATAAGCAGACTCTGGTACATTGCGTATGTTGATATTTGTTGGGTCCGAGATAAAGAGTTCAGATTGACATGTATTATAACTAATAAACTCCTGATTTTATCTTTACACAAGTAATTGGCAACATTTATTTTATTTTATTTTTTATTTTTTTTCACCTTTATTTAACCAGGTGGGCTAGTTGAGAACACCTTTATTTAACCAGGTAGGCTAGTTGAGAACACCTTTATTTAGAGATGAAACAATAGACGATTAACACTCATGCTAACTTGATAACGTCATTTCAATGCCAGAGTCCATGTCCATCACATCACTGACAGGAGTATACAGGACATAACGTTTTACAGTGTTTTGTCAATTCTCTTGTTATTGTTCCACTCTATCAGGTTACGAACCAAGGACTCTGCTGACTCCAACCAATTCACCATAAAACCAATTCACCACAAAACCAATTCACCACAAAACCAATTCACCACAAAACCAATTCATCACAAAACTAATTCACCACAAAACCAATTCACCACAAAACCAATTCACCACAAAACCAATTCACCACAAAACCAATTCACCACAAAACCAATTCACCACAAAACCAATTCACCACAAAACCAATTCATCACAAAAACAATTCAGCATAAACCAATTCACCATAGCAGTGTGGCTTGTGACCATGCATCGAGCCCTTACACTCCAGCCCTGGCTTACTCTAGCCTTCCCAGGCCAGTGGAGAGTTAGCCATGTAGGCCAGGCCTGGCTATGTAATGAGGAACCTACCTGGGCTGTCACCTGAGCTGTACCTCTCCCCGCGAGGCTGTCTGGGCCGGGCTCCTGTAACCTTGCTCCTTATCTTATCTCCCATTGTAACCTGGCTGTAATAACCTCTCTCATTATCTTATCTCCCATTGTAACCTGGCTGTTATAGCCTCTCTCTCATGATGGATGATGTTCCTGTCTGATTACAGCAGGACAAAACACCCAGAGATCACCTTTCTACTGTATAGCCAAAAGGCCAAGTCCTCCAGCCCTCATCCACTCTGCCAGGGGACCAAGTCCTCCAGCCCTCATCCACTCTGCCAGGGGACCAAGTCCTCCAGCCCTCATCCACTCTGCCAGGGGACCAAGTCCTCCAGCCCTCATCCACTCAGCCACGGGACCAAGTCCTCCAGCCCTCATCCACTCTGCCAGGGGACCAAGTCAGTCCTAGTCCTCTGCCAGAGGCAGAAGAAGAAGAAGTTAGTTGGCTCTGGCCCCTGCTACAAGGGCTATGATTGGAAATTCACTTAAATACACTCTTTTGTCAAGGTGCCAAAAATGGAAGAGTTTTTATAGGTGACTGATCATGGATTATCAAGGAAGGCACACTCATCGAAAGGAGTCTCTTTCAGATTTGAGCTAAATTTATTGAGAAATAAATGTAATCGATTAAATCGAAAGATTCTTCATTACAAGGAAATCAGCACAGAAACCCACTATCTATATCATGTACCCCTGATAAGATACAGACAGAGAGGAACAACTGTCCCGAGTACTAGATAGGTATAGACTAGAGTTCTGTATGGTGTGAGCTGAGGAAAAACCCCACAGGAAGGAAAAACCCAGAGTATAAATGATTGAAAACAGTCTCCTCTACCTGAGATCAGGTCACTGTCCTCTGCCTTGTATAAATCAGATTGGTAACCTGTGCTCTTTTTACCTGAGACACTGAGTCCCATCTCTCTATGCCCCCGGTGAGGACAGACGGGTCATTATCCATGCCACAGGGGACAAAGACGAGCCGGCACCCGATTCCCCCTCTGCCCCCGTCGCCGGGCCGGTGTCTGGTTACAGCGGCAACGACACACGGCAACCCCGGGATGTTGCCGGGGCCCGGGTTCATCTCTGACCTCAGCGAGAGGTAGGTCGCTCACCAAATCACATTAAAGTTTCAGAAGGCCCAAAGGTCCCAGTCAGCAGTGTTAACAGCACCATTGTCCCCCAGTCCTCCCGGCTCAAAGGACCAGTGTAACGTGGCACTTGTATGTCCCCCTCACTGCCACCCCCCTGGATCTCACAGATAGAGTATCCCTGCCGGTGCACAGAGGGATGTGTGTGTTTGTATGTGTTCACCTAGGGGGGGCTGGCATCCTAGCAGGGGATACACTGTGTTCCTCCCCCACACAAAAAATAGCCATATAATATTTTTGTTTCAATCCCATTTATTTCTTTTTGGAATGTAGTGCTTGTGTTGAGATGGAGACTGAGCGGTTAGTGATGTGTTGTTGTGTTCGGAGGAAAGTTCAGTTCATGCTTTAACGGGATGTGATCAGGCTCTGTCTGGTCTGGCTCAGATCAGGGGATTGCTGTGAGGCACATTAAAGGTGTATCACATTAAACCTGCTCCTGTCTCATGTAATCACAAGAGCACAGAGACAAGGTAAAATGTATTTCCCTGTACTGCACCATTGCTATGAGCTCATCCTTCTACACCCAACTGTAAATCTACATACACATTCACTATCAGGTTTTTGTGTTATCCAATCGGGTTGCTTTACCAAACTAGATTTTATTGTAATCTGCAAAATGACAAAATACCAAAACATTTTCCTCAGCTGGCGGCCATTGTAAGAGAAATGTCCACTCTCTTTAAGAGAATACAGTATTTGTCTACTTGGGCTGTGTTTATACAGGCAGCCCCATTATGGGCAAAATAAATAATCTGATTAGTCAAAGGACCAATTAGTTAAAAAATCTATCAGAATGTTGCAATCGCTTCTGTTTGGTTTCCTCAACAGGTTGCAACAGATATTTAGCAGCACTGTCCATAAAGATCACACCATGGACATCTGTTATATAAAGTCTCTAAATCTCTAAGACCCTATGGTTAACTACTGTTGACTGTTACAATGGGAGATAATGCAATGATTATTGCTTTGGGGGTTTTCTTTTTCGACAGCATGAAAACAAACTGTATTTGCACCAAACAAAAGAACACCTGCTACAAATATTGTGCCAATCGCAGCAAAGGCTATTTTTGTAACAGCAGATGATTTATACAGTGGAAAGATTCAGTTTACAATTGTAGTTGAGGGATTGCAGCCAGCATTGGAAAAAATAATACTACAAAACAACGAATACAAATTCAAGCAGCTATCAGTCACACGTCTCCCCGAAAACAAACGTGGAGTACTGAGACCCAGGCCACTCCATTCTGCTTTCAACTACCATTCCTCAACATATAATGTGTTTTGGCTCAAAGACTCTTTTGTCTAGTAATTATTTTGTCCTTTATTGTGGTATGTGTAGGCTTTCAATAAGATAGAATCATTAAAAACAAACTGTGACCACAAAACCTGAAACACACAATATGCCTCAATTCACAGAGGACTCTGAGGATGTGTAACAGTAGAGGTCTCTGAGGATGTGTAACAGTAGAGGTCTCTGAGGATGTGTAACAGTAGAGGTCTCTGAGGATGTGTAACAGTAGAGGTCTCTGAGGATGTGTAACAGTAGAGGTCTCTGAGGATGTGTAACAGTAGAGGTCTCTGAGGATGTGTAACAGTAGAGGTCTCTGTGGATGTGTAACAGTAGAGGACTCTGAGGATGTGTAACAGTAGAGGTCTCTGAGGATGTGTAACAGTAGAGGTCTCTGAGGATGTGTAACAGTAGAGGTCTCTGAGGATGTGTAACAGTAGAGGTCTCTGAGGATGTGTAACAGTAGAGGTCTCTGAGGATGTGTAACAGTAGAGGTCTCTGAGGATGTGTAACCGTAGAGGTCTCTGAGGATGTGTAACAGTAGAGGTCTCTGAGGATGTGTAACAGTAGAGGTCTCTGAGGATGTGTAACCGTAGAGGTCTCTGAGGATGTGTAACAGTAGAGGTCTCTGAGGATGTGTAACCGTAGGGGTCTCTGAGGATGTGCAACAGTAGAGGTCTCTGAGGATGTGTAACAGTAGAGGTCTCTGAGGATGTGTAACAGTAGAGGTCTCTGAGGATGTGTAACAGTAGAGGTCTCTGAGGATGTGTAACCGTAGAGGTCTCTGAGGATGTGTAACAGTAGAGGTCTCTGAGGATGTGTAACAGTAGAGGTCTCTGAGGATGTGTAACAGTAGAGGTCTCTGAGGATGTGTAACAGTAGAGGTCTCTGAGGATGTGTAACAGTAGAGGTCTCTGAGGATGTGTAACAGTAGAGGTCTCTGAGGATGTGTAACAGTTCTTGAAAACAGTCTGGTTATTCATAATCTGGTAATAAAAACCCAGATATACTCAAAGGTGATTTATGTGAATTAAAGACACCTAGTGATTCCACGTTTAGCTAAACAGTAGAGTTTAAAATAATTTGAAGACTACATACACAATTATTGCAATATACTTGCAAAATTAATACTTGCAAAATTAGATTAGCCTACTTATGTTCTATAGCATTACCGCAACACTGTGCCCTCAGCCACAGGCTACGGAGCCG
The DNA here is from genome assembly GCF_036934945.1 of Oncorhynchus masou masou. Taxonomy (NCBI): domain Eukaryota; kingdom Metazoa; phylum Chordata; class Actinopteri; order Salmoniformes; family Salmonidae; genus Oncorhynchus; species Oncorhynchus masou. The sequence goes on from NW_027008595.1 coordinate 36,928, forward strand.
ATTGCTGTCAGTCACACTACATTAAATCCAATGCAGGTTAAACGTTTTAGATTTAATTCTATGCTGCCATCTAGTGGTAAAGTGTCTACACACACTCACTATGTTTGCAAGATTCACCAGTGTAATTATAAACAGGCCCTATATAATGTTGTCTCGGGCGCTTACATGTGATATAATGTGATTGGCTACAGCATTACAATATGATGCAAAACTAAATGTATTAAAACGACAATGTATCCATTGATTGTAATGGGTATGTCAATACTGTATTTTTGGGGGGGTAATGTGGCCATAGGATTCTTGTGTCCATAGTACACAATGTCCTACACAGGAATATAAATAACCAATGTTTGTTGAATTATTTATCATGAAGGATTAGGCTCATTTAAAAGAAGGTCAAATTCACTAGAGAAAAAAACAACACAACGGTGAATGTCAGCCTTATATATATATTTTTTTTTTTTACATAATAAAGTATAATAATTAGTTAAAACATTCCATTGCTGTCTTCAACAAATAAATATCAGTGATCTTTGATGAGTTTGAAGTGTTTGTACATCTCTTGCCTGGACAATCCTTTCCTTATATTATTATTTTTTGACGTAACGCGTCGGTCCGTATGACGCCGCATCTCTTTGTTGGTCCAGCGGCAGCTGCGCTCATGTTGTTGTAGCTACTCTCTCTCTCTCTGGAAATATTTTTCTCTTTCGAAATATTTCGTCTCTTGTTTTCGTCGCGGCCTGTACACATCCTAGTATCTAGCGTTTGGTATCATACCTTGTCACAATATCAAGTTAAACCGAGTAATGGACTCAGACGAAGGGTACAATTATGAATTCGACGAGGAGGAAGAGGAATGCAGCGAAGACAGCGCCGAGGAGGATCCCGAAGACGACACCCTGGAAGTGGAGTTGGATGATCCTGTTGTGGCCGGTGGAGAACGAGATGAATGTGGGGAGACCGGAGGCAGTGGCCTAGGGCCCGGTCAAGACGAAGAGGATTACCGGTTCGAGGTTTTGACTGCTGAACAGATCCTTCAGCATATGGTCGAGTGTATCAGGGAGGTCAATGATGTCATCCAGGTGAGGCGAAGGAAAGGCCGAGGATGTTGGGTCTCGGTAGGCCGCAGATTGTAAAAACGTAAACAGCTAATTATTTACCGATTTAGTTTTACTGTCCATCACAAACAATCGTAGGTGACTGTAAGCCTCAACGTATGTTAGCCTGTTTGTTAGCTAACCTTACCTAACTAGTTACAAACTAACGTTAGTTACGTTACCTTAGTTTAGGTACTGTAGCTAAATTACTCCGACTTCCATTTCAACAAACTGTTATTGTAGCTAACCAGCTAACTAAATTAATGGTATCTGTCTGGTAGGGAAGCTGACAAAATGTTTTCTCTTTAGTTTAGTCAATTAAGGTTAGCTAACAAACCAATAACATCATGTTATATCTCTTGAATGACTAGTGCGCCTGGTTCAGCGAGATATAAGTGAGTTGTCAACTCTGCCAAGATGCTGACCCAACTAGCTACAGTAAAATGAAGTAAAAAAATAAATAATAACTATTAGACCCAGCCAGAAAACCTAGCTCGTTTGGCTAGTGATATTTGTCATTTCCCCTGTTGCCTACAACGTAGCTATTACAACACTGTCATCAACAGTATTTGTCTACTTTCATGGCATCAAAATGGCGAAGTAGCTAACGTTACTGAGCTATTTAGTTTTTTGTTGAAATCCTATCAGCCCCCTGTGTGTCCATAGTTTCACCTGGATTATCAACTAGCTCACTTTGCTATCTTTACTTTCCACTGTCTGACTTTGTTGAGGCCTGTGCGCCTGAAACAACATGGCCGAACCTTGATTCCCACTTCTGTCAGCCACTGAGTTTGTCTGCAATGAATTGCAGATTTTTTATTTATTTATCAATCCTATTATTAGACACATTTTGAACAATAATAGCCTTATTTTGTCCGTGTAACTGACATGACCGTACTGCTAGTTACCGGTTAGTGTATTATAATCAAGTGCTAAATAGCTAGCTAGTTGAGTGGCTGTCTTTTAATAACAGTTATGAAGCTTTCCCGGAGGCCATATAAATGTGTATTTTTGCCTCCTCATTTTTTGTTACTCTTCTCTAGAACCCTGCAACGATAACAAGAATACTTCTTAGTCACTTCAATTGGGACAAAGAGAAACTGATGGAAAGGTTAGTCGTGACATTGGCTCTTGTATGATTTGTTGTAAAAACAGTGTCATCTTCTTGGCTCTATTAGTGCCATCATTGTGTTAGGTTAGGTGGTCTGTTGAATGGCCATATGGTCTGGTATTAAATATGAATAGACAGCATTACACAAGGAAATTGAATTGATCAAATGAATTGTCTGTTTACCAATTTCCCTACAGACCCTTTTTAATGCTCCATCTGCGCTATGTCCAATAGTTAAAAGTCCTGAGATCTGGCACAGGTTTCACCTTTGTCTTGGTGCTCTAGTTTGGCTATGACTTATTGCCTTTCTATGTAACCGTTTGTTATAGCATGACCTAAAGACCCTATTCTAGTGAATAATACACCACCCAATTAAAGTAGCGTGTTTCCCAGCCAGTGATGACATGTCTTCTCTCACTAGATATTTTGATGGGAACCTTGACAAATTGTTCTCGGAATGCCATGTCATCAACCCCAGTAAGAAGTCGAGGACACGGCTGATGAACACGAGGTCCTCTGCTCAGGATCTTCCCTGTCAGATCTGCTACCTGAACTACCCAAACTCGGTCAGTACCCTACTCTGAAGGGAGAGATGCACAGCGTCCTATCCACTAGGCAGTAGTGTACATCTGAAAGGATCAGGACATGCCAAGTCAGATCTGCTACCTGAACTACCCAAACTCGGTCAGTACCCTACTCTGAAGGGAGAGATGCACAGCGTCCTATCCACTAGGCAGTAGTGTACATCTGAAAGGATCAGGACATGCCAAGTCAGATCTGCTACCTGAACTACCCAAACTCAGTCAGTATTATGAAGGGAGACACCCCCTGGCCTCTAACCCTTACCCCCTAGCCTCTAACCCTTACCCCCTAGCCTCTGACCCTTACCCCCTAGCCTCTAACCTCTTACCCCTTAGCCTCTGACCCTACTTACCCCCTAGCCTCTAACCCTTACCCCCTAGCCTAGCCTCTAACCCTTACCCCCTAGCCTAACCCTTACCCCCTGGCCTCTAACCCTTACCCCTAGTCTCTAACCCTTACCCCCCTAGCCTCTAACCCTTACCCCCTAGCCTCTAACCCTTACCCCCTGGCCTCTAACCCTTACCCCCTAGCCTCTAACCCTTACCCCCTAGCCTCTAACCCATACCCCCTAGCCTCTAACCCTAGCCTCTAACCCATACCCCCTAGCCTCTTACCCCCTAGCCTCTATGACTGAAACTTCATCTTCCTCTCCCACAGTACTTCACTGGCCTGGAGTGTGGACACAAGTTCTGCATGCAGTGTTGGGGTGACTACTTGACTACCAAAATCATTGAGGAGGGGATGGGACAGGTAAGCACCACAAACACCTTTTTGTTTAACCAGAGAAAAGACCCTCACGGTAAGAAACCCTTGGTGGGCGGGGCCTGGCAAGAGGTCAGCAGGAAGTAGTCAAGAAGAAAGCAATGCAATAGCACAGACAAAACGTTAAAATAATGACCTTTGACCAAGCGCTTGCATACATACATACATTCATACACACAGCATGTATGTATGTATGTATCGTTACCATGGACTGTAAACTCTTATTCTGACTCAGGAAAAGCAATCATTGGGCTTTTTGTTGAGATGTGAAAAAATCTCACCATGTTTCCTTTCTCTTTCTTAAAAAAAAAAAAGACAATTTCCTGCCCTGCTCACAGCTGTGATATATTGGTGGACGACAACACAGTCATGTAAGTGTTGCGTCGCTGTCGCTTTACATTCCACAGCAGGTAGACTAGTGGTTACAGCGTTGGGACAGTCACTGAAAGGTTGCTGGTTTCCAAATACCGTCAAGATGAAAAATCTGTCTGTGCCCTTTGAGCAAGACACTTAACCCCGATTTGCTCCAGGGACTCCTTACTACTATGGAGGACCCTGTAAAAACAACTACACATTTCACTGCATCTATCTGCTCTGTGACAGTAAAGCCTTTTATATTTATTATTATTATTAAGTTTCAACATTACATACACGCTGCTAGTTCTACGCGCTGCTAGTCCTACGAGCTGCCAGTTCTACACGCTGCCAGTTCTACACGCTGCCAGTTCTACGCGCTGCTAGTTCTACACGCTGCTAGTTCTACACGCTGCTAGTTCTACACGCTGCTAGTTCTACACGCTGCCAGTTCTACACGCTGCCAGTTCTACACGCTGCCAGTTCTACACGCTGCCAGTTCTCCAGTTCTACACGCTGCCAGTTCTACACGCTGCTAGTTCTATGCGCTGCTAGTTCTACGCGCTGCCAGTTCTACACACTGCCAGTTCTACACGCTGCCAGTTCTACACGCTGCCAGTTCTACACGCTGCCAGTTCTACACGCTGCCAGTTCTACACGCTGCCAGTTCTACACGCTGCCAGTTCTACACGCTGGCAGTTCTACGCGTTGCTAGTTCTACGCGCTACTAGTTCTACGCGCTGCCAGTTCTACGCGCTGCCAGTTCTACACGCTGCCAGTTGTACACGCTGCCAGTTGTACACGCTGCCAGTTGTACACGCTGCCAGTTGTACACGCTGCCAGTTGTACACGCTGCCAGTTGTACACGCTGCCAGTTGTACACGCTGCTATTTGTACACGCTGCTAGTCCTACGCGCTGCTAGTCCTACGCGCTGCTAGTCGTACACGCTGCTAGTCGTACGCGCTGCTAGTCCTACGCGCTGCTAGTTGTACACGCTGCTAGTCCTACGCGCTGCTAGTTCTACACGCTGCTTGTTCTGTGAGAGTTGAAGATGTAGAGTAGCAGATGAGTTTATAAATCACATGTTTTTTTTTTGTATTTGTTCAAATCCACTACATTTTAATTATCATTTGAAACCCAAATTATTTTCCTATAGGAGACTGATCACAGAGTCCAAGGTGAAGTTGAAGTACCAACACTTGATTACCAATAGTTTTGTAGAGGTAAGATGTGTAATGTTCTTCATTGATTATATATATATATATATATATATATATACACACACACACACACACACACACACACACACACACACACACACACACACACACACACACACACACACACACACACACACACACACACAGCATCTTGTGCTTTATATGGAGATGTCTGTACTCTAAAATACAATGTAGCCGTTTCCCATGTAAGCCTAGCTGTGAGAATATTCAATCTGTTCTTCAGATGTTAGATAATCTTGCTTGTTTGGGAGAAGACGATTGGCATGTATTCCTTCTGCTTGTATCCTGCTTCTTATGCTCCTGTCCTCTCGTCCTCAGTGCAATCGACTGTTAAAATGGTGCCCAGCGCCAGACTGTCATCACGTAGTCAAAGTCCAGTACCCAGATGCTAAGCCTGTGAGATGCACATGTGGCCGGCAGTTCTGGTAAGAGACAACCATACTGTGCCTTACATTCCCTGCTTATTGTTTTTTTTATTTTTTTTATCACTAATACTCACACAGAAGACGTCTTGATTTTATTTGAAACACTGTTCTCACAACACATGATGATTTATCTCCTGCAGTAAAAAAAAAAAAATGCTTTGATTTTAATGGTTACATGTGGATCTTTATTTCAACCCAATTCACTGCAGCTTCAATTGTGGCGAGAACTGGCATGATCCCGTCAAGTGTAAGGTATGTCACAACGGAGTCTAAATTCAACCTTCCCTGTCAGTGGTAATGTAATAGTGGTCAGACGCAGTCCACAAAAACAACTCTAACCCTTACCCCATATACATGTCATGTACTGTAGTTCTGACAGGATAGGTGGTGGTAGCTGCTTCACCTTGTCCCTGACAGGACAGGTGGTGGTAGCTGCTTCACCTTGTCCCCTAACAGGATAGGTGGTGGTGGCTTCACCTTGTCCCCTGACAGGATAGGTGGTGGTAGCTGCTTCACCTTGTCCCCTGACAGGTTAGGTGGTGGTAGCTGCTTCACCTTGTCCCCTGACAGGTTAGGTGGTTGTAGCTTCACCTTGTCCCCTGACAGGATAGGTGGTGGTAGCTGTCACCTTGTCCCCTGACAGGTTAGGTGGTGGTAGCTTCACCTTGTCCCCTGACAGGATAGGTGGTGGTAGCTGCTTCACCTTGTCCCCTGACAGGTTAGGTGGTGGTAGCTGCTTCACCTTGTCCCCTGACAGGATAGGTGGTGGTGGCTTCACCTTGTCCCCTGACAGGACAGGTGGTGGTAGCTGCTTCACCTTGTCCCCTGACAGGATAGGTGGTGGTAGCTGCTTCACCTTGTCCCCTGACAGGTTAGGTGGTTGTAGCTTCACCTTGTCCCCTGACAGGATAGGTGGTGGTAGCTGCTTCACCTTGTCCCCTGACAGGTTAGGTAGTGGTAGCTTCACCTTGTCCCCTGACAGGATAGGTGGTGGTGGCTGCTTCACCTTGTCCCCTGACAGGACAGGTGGTGGTAGCTGCTTCACCTTGTCCCCTGACAGGATAGGTGGTGGTGGCTTCACCTTGTCCCCTGATAGGATAGGTGGTGGTGGCTGCTTCACCTTGTCCCCTGACAGGATAGGTGGTGGTGGCTGCTTCACCTTGTCCCCTGACAGGATAGGTGGTGGTAGCTGCTTCACCTTGTCCCCTGACAGGTTAGGTGGTTGTAGCTTCACCTTGTCCCCTGACAGGTTAGGTGGTGGTAGCTGCTTCACCTTGTCCCCTGACAGGATAGGTGGTGGTAGCTGCTTCACCTTGTCCCCTGACAGGATAGGTGGTGGTGGCTGCTTCACCTTGTCCCCTGACAGGATAGGTGGTGGTAGCTGCTTCACCTTGTCCCCTGACAGGATAGGTGGTGGTGGCTGCTTCACCTTGTCCCCTGACAGGATAGGTGGTGGTGGCTGCTTCACCTTGTCCCCTGACAGGTTAGGTGGTTGTAGCTTCACCTTGTCCCCTGACAGGTTAGGTGGTGGTGGCTTCACCTTGTCCCCTGACAGGTTAGGTGGTGGTGGCTGCTTCACCTTGTCCCCTGACAGGATAGGTGGTGGTAGCTGCTTCACCTTGTCCCCTGACAGGATAGGTGGTGGTAGCTGCTTCACCTTGTCCCCTGACAGGTTAGGTGGTGGTAGCTGCTTCACCTTGTCCCCTGACAGGATAGGTGGTTGTAGCTTCACCTTGTCCTCTGACAGGACAGGTGGTGGTAGCTGCTTCACCTTGTCCCCTGACAGGTTAGGTGGTGGTAGCTGCTTCACCTTGTCCCCTGACAGGACAGGTGGTTGTAGCTTCACCTTGTCCCCTGACAGGACAGGTGGTGGTAGCTTCACCTTGTCTCCTGACAGGTTAGGTAGAATGGTCACCATATTGCTTATCCTTTCAGTTCTCCACTAGTGACCAATGGGTTGGTTCTAGACTGGGCCCTAGTCTACACATTCATGGTAAAGTGTGCTTGGGACAGAGGTCCCCTGACATTAACATAGTTATACTTGTATGGAGCGGCAGGGTAGCCTAGTGGTTAGAGAGTAGGACTAGTTACCTAAAGGTTGCAAGTTCGAATCCCCGAGCTGACAAGGTACAAATCTGTCGTTCTGCCCCTGAACAGGCAGTTAACCCACTGTTCCTAGGCCGTCATTGAAAATAAGAATTTGTTCTTAACTGACTTGCCTAGTTAAATAAAGGTAAAATAAAAAAAAATATGTAATATAGTTACATTATCAAACGAAGATTGGTGACTTTGAACTTGTTGTATTGAATCTCTTTGTTGTAATCTTTCAGTGGTTGAGGAAATGGATCAAGAAGTGTGACGATGACAGCGAGACGTCTAACTGGATCGCAGCCAATACACGGGTATTTAAAAAAGGCTTAGCTCTAAATACAATCCTGGTCTGTTTTTTTATGGATCACTTGCGTGTCCTTCCACGAAACCAGGTAGATTTGTATTTTGAGTATCTCTTTAAGCATTTTAGGACGGGTTTCCCCCAGACACAGATTACGCCCTATTCCTGGACTAAAAAGCATTCTCGGTGGATATTCTAGGCTTAATCTGTGTCAGAGGAAACTGGCTCTTACATGTTGCTCTATAGTGCTGCCGCTGTGCGAACGATGGACTGTTACTGAGCCCCATCTCTGCTTGGCCATCTGTCCCTCAGGAGTGCCCCAAATGCCACGTGACCATTGAGAAGGACGGCGGCTGCAACCACATGGTGTGTCGGAACCAGAGCTGCAAGGCAGAGTTCTGCTGGGTCTGCCTGGGGCCCTGGGAACCACACGGCTCTGCCTGGTGGGTGGGGGATCTACCTCCTACTGACTAGTGCTATTTTACTGGAAGTCTATGGGTATCTGGGCGGCAGGGTAGCCTAGTGGTTAGAGCGTTGGACTAGTGACCGGAAGGTTGCAAGTTCAAATCCCCGAGCTGACAATATACAAATCTGTCGTTCTGTTCCCTGAACAGGCAGTTAACCCACTGTTCCTAGGCCGTCATTGAAAATAAGAATTTGTTCTTAACTGACTTGCCGAGTTAAATAAAGGTTCAAGAAAAAAATCTGCTAGCATGCTAGTAAGATACCCATAGACTTGCAGTCATTGTGCTAATGCTAGTTAGCATTGGCTCGTGAAACTACCTCTAACTTCCTTCATACTGGCCATAGAAACATAAAATCTGACTCTGGGGGAAGTTGATTAATGACCTCACTGCCAACATTCAGAAGTATCCCTTTTAGATTCCATTATTGTCCTTCTGCTTTATCCCAACCAACACCCCAGAAAGACACATACAGGTTGGAGCGGGGGGCTGCCTTACTTGGGCAGCCGTGGAGCAGGTGTTGTGGGGGGGGGGCCTTGATCAAGGCCTCGACGGCAGGTGAAGGCGTCTAGGATGTTGCTAGCACCTCCTGTTAAAAGCTCACTTCCGGACAGATTTTCTGTCAGACCCGGGATTCAAACTGGCATCCCTCCGGTTGCTGTCGGTCTTTTGTTGTTGCTGTAATAATGAAGGACGCTACAACTACACTGCTCAAAAAAATAAAGGGAACACTAAAATAGCACATCCTAGATCTGAATGAATGAAATATTCTTATTAAATACTTTTTCTTTACATAGTTGAATGTGCTGACAACAAAATCACACAAACTATTAATGGAAATCAAATTTATCAACCCACGGAGGTCTGGATTTGGAGTCACACTCAAAATTAAAGTGGAAAACCACACTACAGGCTGATCCAACTTTGATGTAATGTCCTTAAAACAAGTCAAAATGAGGCTCAGTAGTGTGTGTGGCCTCCACGTGCCTGTATGACCTCCCTACAACGCCTGGGCATGCTCCTGATGAGGTGGTGGATGGTCTCCTGAGGGATCTCCTCCCAGACCCGGACTAAAGCATCCACCAACTTCTGGACAGTCTGTGGTGCAACGTGGCGTTGGTGGATGGAGTGAGACATGATGACCCAGATGTGCTCAATTGGATTCAAGTCTGGGGAACGGGCGGGCCAGTCCATAGCCTCAATGCCTTCCTCTTGCAGGAACTGCTGACACACTCCAGCCACATGAGGTCTAGCATTGTCTTGTGTTAGGAGGAACCCAGGGCCAACCGCACCAGCATATGGTCTCACAAGGGGTCTGAGGATCTCATCTCGGTACCTAATGGCAGTCAGGCTACCTCTGGCGAGCACATGGAGGGCTGTGCTGCCCTCCAAAGAAATGCCACCCCACACCATGACTGACCCACCGCCAAACCGGTCATGCTGGAGGATGTTGCAGGCAGCAGAACGTTCTCCACGGCATCTCCAGACTGTCACGTCTGTCACATGTGCTCAGTGTGAACCTGCTTTCATCTGTGAAGAGCACAGGGCGCCAGTGGCAAATTTGCCAATCTTGGTGTTCTCTGGCAAATGCCAAACGTCCTGCACGGTGTTGGGCTGTAAGCACAACCCCCACCTGTGGACGTCGGGCCCTCATTTTATTTATATTTTATTTTTTTATTTCACCTTTATTTAACCAGGTAGGCTAGTTGAGAACACCTTTATTTAACCAGGTAGGCTAGTTGAGAACACCTTTATTTCAGTTGAGAACAACATTTGACTGCGACCTGGCCAAGATAAAGCATAGCAGTGTGAACAGACAACACAGAGTTACACATGGAGTAAACAATAAACAAGGCAATAACACAGTAGGAAAAAAAAGTCTATATACATTGTGTGCAATAGGCATGAGGAGGTAGGAGAATAATTACAATTTTAGCAGATTAACTCGAGTGATAAATGATCAGATGGTCATGTACAGGTAGAGATATTGGTGTGCAAAAGAGCAGAAAAGTAAATAAATATAAACAGTATGGGGATGAGGTAGGTAAATTGGGTGGGCTATTTACCGATAAGACTATGTACAGCTGCAGCGATCGGTTAGCTGCTCAGATAGCAGATGTTTGAAGTTGGTAAAGGAGATAAGTCTCCAACTTCAGCGATTTTTGCAATTCGTTCCAGTCACAGGCAGCAGAGAACTGGAACGAAAGGCGGCCAAATGAGGTGTTGGCTTTAGGGATGATCAGTGAGATGCACCTGCTGGAGCGCGTGCTACGGATGGGTGTTGCCATCGTGACCAGTGAACTGAGATAAGGCGGAGCTTTACCTAACATGGACTTGTAGATGACCTGGAGCCAGTGGGTCTGGCGATGAATATGTAGCGAGGGCCAGACGACTAGAGCATACAGGTCGCAGTGGTGGGTGGTATAAGGTGCTTTAGTGACAAAACGGATGGCACTGTGATAAACTGCATCCAGTTTGCTGAGTAGAGTGTTGGAAGCTATTTTGTAGATGACATCACCGAAGTCGAGGATCGGTAGGATAGTCAGTTTTACTAGGGTAAGTTTGGCAGCGTGAGTGAAGGAGGCTTTGTTGCGGAACAGAAAGCCGACTCTAGATTTGATTTTAAATTGGAGATGTTTGATATGAGTCTGGAAGGAGAGTTAACAGTCTAGCCAGACACCTAGGTACTTATAGATGTCCAAATATTCAGGTCGGAACCATCCAGGGTGGTGATGCTAGTCGGGCTTGCGGGTGCAGGCAGCGAACGGTTGAAAAGCATGTATTTGGTTTTACTAGCGTTTCAGAGCAGTTGGAGGCCACGGAAGGAGTGTTGTATGGCATTGAAGCTCGTTTGGAGGTAAGATAGCACAGTGTCCAAGGACGGGCCGGAAGTATACAGAATGGTGTGGTTTGCGTAAAGGTGGATCACACTCATGGAGTCTGTTTCTGACCGTTTGAGCAGACACATGCACATTTGTAGGGCTCTGGCAGTGCTCCTCCTTGCACAAAGGCGGAGGTAGCGGTCCTGCTGCTGGGTTGTTGCCCTCCTACGGCCTCCTCCACGTCTCCTGATGTACTGGCCTGTCTCCTGGTAGCGCGTCCATGCTCTGGACACTACGCTGACAGACACAGCAAACCTTCTTGTCACAGCTCGCAGAACCAGTCCTTTATTGGGGTGTCTTGCTAATTGCCTATAATTTCCACCTGTTGTCTAATCCATTTGCACAACAGCATGTGAAATTTATTGTCAATCAGTGTTGCTTCCTAAGTGGACAGTTTGATTTCACAGAAGTGTGATTGACTTGGAGTTACATTGTGTTGTTTAAGTGTTCCCTTTATTTTTTTGAGCAGTGTATATTGGGACTAAAATGTTTTTTTTGTGTTTTTTTTCTGCTTTCACTAATTCCTAGCTCTGTGTTTATTGTAGGTACAACTGCAACCGCTACAATGAGGATGATGCCAAGGCAGCGAGGGACGCCCAAGAGGTAACAGTGAGTCATGGTGTCTTTAGTGTTCCTCACTGTAGACTAGAATCACAACACAGTCCGGGTCTTTGTTGACCATCATGTATAATGACATATTTCCTCATTCCCACAACAGTTCAGTGACTGTGTAGTGGCGGTGTGGTGGTGGCTATGCTAGTGGTGGTGTGGTGGCGGTGTAGTGGTAGTGGTGGTGGTGGCGGCTATGCTAGTGACGGCTATGCTAGTGACGGCTATGCTAGTGACGGCTATGCTAGTGGCGGCTATGCTAGTGGCGGCTATGCTAGTGGCGGCTATGCTAGTGGCGGTGGTGGTGTAGTGGTGGCTATGCTAGTGGCGGTGTAGTGGTGGCTAGTGGCGGTGTAGTGGTGGCTATGCTAGTGGCGGTGTAGTGGCGGCTATGCTAGTGGCGGTGTAGTGGCGGCTAATGCTAGTGGTGGCTATGCTAGTGGTGGCTATGCTGGTAGTGGTGTAGTGGTGGCTATGCTAGTGGTGGCTATGCTAGTGGCGGTGTAGTGGTGGCTATGCTAGTGGCGGTGTAGTGGTGGCTATGCTAGTGGTGGCTATGCTAGTGGCAGTGTAGTGGTGGCGTGTAGTGGTGGCTATGCTAGTGGCGGTGTAGTTGTGGCTATGCTAGTGGCGGTGTAGTGGTGGCTATGCTAGTGGTGGCTATGCTAGTGGTGGCTATGCTAGTGGCGGTGTAGTGGTGGCTATGCTGGTAGTGGTGGCTATGCTGGTAGTGGTGTAGTGGTGGCTATGCTAGTGGCGGTGTAGTGGCGGCTATGCTAGTGGCGGTGTAGTGGCGGCTATGCTAGTGGCGGCTATGTAGTGGCGGCTATGCTAGTGGCGGTGTAGTGGCAGCTATGCTAGTGGCGGTGTAGTGGCGGCTATGCTAGTGGCGGTGTAGTGGCGGCTATGCTAGTGGCGGTGTACTTAAGCAATAAGGCCAGAGTGGGTGTGGTATATGGCTAATAGACCACGGCTAGGGACTGTCCATAGGCATAATGCAACGCGAGTGCCTGGACACAGCCCTTAGCCGTGGTATATTGGCACTATACTTCACCCCCCCGAGGTGCCTTATTGCTGTTATAAACTGGTTAATTAGAGCAGTAAAAAGAAATGTTTAGTCATACCTGTGGTATACCACGGCTGTCAGCCAATCAGCATTCAGGGCTCGAACCACCCAGTTTATAATGGTGGTTATGCATGTTATGGGGTACTGGTGGTTATGCCTGTCATGGGGTACTGGTGGTTATGCCTGTCATGGGGTACTGGTGGTTATGCCTGTCATGGGGTACTGGTGGTTATGCCTGTCATGGGGTACTGGTGGTTATGCCTGTCATGGGGTACTGGTGGTTATGCCTGTCATGGGGTACTGGTGGTTATGCCTGTCATGGTGTACTGGTGGTTATGCCTGTCATGGGGTACTGGTGGTTATGCCTGTCATGGGGTACTGGTGGTTATGCCTGTCATGGGGTACTGGTGGTTATGCCTGTCATGGGGTACTGGTGGTTATGCCTGTCATGGGGTACTGGTGGTTATGCCTGTCATGGGGTACTGGTGGTTATGCCTGTCATGGGGTACTGGTGGTTATGCCTGTCATGGGGTACTGGTGGTTATGCCTGTCATGGGGTACTGGTGGTTATGCCTGTCATGGGGTACTGGTGGTTATGGGTCATGGGGTACTGGTGGTGGTTGTACTAGTGGTGGGGGTGGGGGGGTTATACTAGTGGGGAGGTTGTGCTAGTGGTTATACTAGTGGAGGGTGGGTTGGCTAGTGGGGGGTTATACTAGTGGTGGGTGTGTGTGCTAGTGGGGGGGGGGGGGGGGTTGTGCTAGTGGTTATACTAGTAGTGGGGGTCGGTGGGCTAGTGGTGGGTGGGTGGGCTAGTGGTGGGTGGGTGGGCTAGTGGGAGTGGGTGGGCTAGTGGGGGTTGGCTAGTGGTTATACTAGTGGTGGGGGGGCTAGTGGTTATACTAGTGGTGGGGGGCTAGTGGTTATACTAGTGGTGGGGGGGCTAGTGGTTATACTAGTGGTGGGGGGGGGGCTAGTGGTTATACTAGTGGTGGGGGGGCTAGTGGTTATACTAGTGGTGGGGGGGCTAGTGGTTATACTAGTGGTGGGGGGGGGGCTAGTGGTTATACTAGTGGTGGGGGGGGGGCTAGTGGTTATACTAGTGGTGGGGGGCTAGTGGTTATACTAGTGGTGGGGGGGGGCTAGTGGTTATACTAGTGGTGGGGGGGGGGCTAGTGGTTATACTAGTGGTGGGGGGGCTAGTGGTTATACTAGTGGTGGGGGGGCTAGTGGTTATACTAGTGGTGGGGGGGGGCTAGTGGTTATACTAGTGGTGGGGGGTGGCTAGTGGTTATACTAGTGGTGGGGGGCTAGTGGTTATACTAGTGGTGGGGGGGGGCTAGTGGTTATACTAGTGGTGGGGGGTGGCTAGTGGTTATACTAGTGGTGGGGGTGGCTAGTGGTTATACTAGTGGTGGGGGGGCTAGTGGTTATACTAGTGGTGGGGGGGGCTAGTGGTTATACTAGTGGTGGGGGGCTAGTGGTTATACTAGTGGTGGGGGGGCTAGTGGTTATACTAGTGGTGGGGGGGGCTAGTGGTTATACTAGTGGTGGGGGGTGGCTAGTGGTTATACTAGTGGTGGGGGGGCTAGTGGTTATACTAGTGGTGGGGGGGGCTAGTGGTTATACTAGTGGTGGGGGGGGGCTAGTGGTTATACTAGTGGTGGGGGGGGGCTAGTGGTTATACTAGTGGTGGGGGGGGCTAGTGGTTATACTAGTGGTGGGGGGCTAGTGGTTATACTAGTGGTGGGGGGGCTAGTGGTTATACTAGTGGTGGGGGGGGGGGGGGCTAGTGGTTATACTAGTGGTGGGGGGGGCTAGTGGTTATACTAGTGGTGGGGGGCTAGTGGTTATACTAGTGGTGGGGGGGGCTAGTGGTTATACTAGTGGTGGGGGTGGCTAGTGGTTATACTAGTGGTGGGGGGGCTAGTGGTTATACTAGTGGTGGGGGGGCTAGTGGTTATACTAGTGGTGGGGGGGGGCTAGTGGTTATACTAGTGGTGGGGGGGGCTAGTGGTTATACTAGTGGTGGGGGGGACTAGTGGTTATACTAGTGGGGGGGGACTAGTGGTTATACTAGTGGTGGGGGGACTAGTGGTTATACTAGTGGTGGGGGGGCTAGTGGTTATACTAGTGATGGGGGGGCTAGTGGTTATACTAGTGGTGGGGGGGCTAGTGGTTATACTAGTGGTGGGGGGCTAGTTACAGTTGAAGTCGGACGTTTACATTAGAGGTCGAGCGATTTATGATTTTTCAGTGCCGATTATTGGAGGACCAAAAAAGCCGATACCTTTTTGGGTTTTTTGTTTGTTTTTTGTAATAATGACAATTACAACAACACTGAATGAACACTTAATGAACACTGAAGTCAGGCTTGTAGGCCTCCTTGCTCGCACACGCTTTTACAGTTCTGCCCACAAATGTTCTATAGGATTGAGGTCAGGGCTTTGTGATGGCAACTCCAATACATTGACTTTGTTGTCCTTAAGCCTTTGTGCCACAACTTTGGAAGTATGCTTAGGGTCATTGTCCATTTGGAAGACTCATTTGCGACCAAGCTTTAACTTCCTGACTGATGTCTTGAGATGTTGCTTCAATATATCCACATAATTTTCCTATCTCATGATGCCATCTATTGTGTGAAGTGCACCAGTCCCTCCTGCAGCAAAGCACCCCCACAACATTATGCTGCCACCCCCGTGCTTCACGGTTGGGATGGTGTTCTTCAGCTAGCAAGCCTCCCCTTTTTCCTCCAAACATAACGATGGTCATTATGGCCAAACAGTTCTATTTTTGTTTCATCAGACCAGAGGACATTTCTCCAAAAAGTACGATCTTTGTCCCCATGTGCAGTTGCAAACCGTAGTCTGGCTTTTTTAATGGTGTCGATTTTGGAGCAGTGGCTTCTTCCTTGCTGAGCGGCCTTTCAGGTTATGTCGATATAGGACTTGTTTTACTGTGGATATAGATACTTTAGTACCTGTTTCTTCCAGCATCTTCACAATGTTCTTTGCTGTTGTTCTGGGATTGATTAGCACGTTTTGCATCAAGTACGTTCATCTCCAGGAGACAGAACGCGTCTCCTTCCTGAGCAGTATGACGGCTGAGTGGTCCCATGGTGTTTATACTTGCGTACTATTGTTTGTACAGATGAACATGGTACCTTCAAGCGTTTGGATATTGCTCCCAAGGATGAATCAGACTTGTAGAGGTCTTGGCTGATTTTATTTTATGAGGTCTTGGCTGATTTCTTTTTATTTTCCCATGATGTCAAGCAAAGAAGCACTGAGTTTGAAGGTAGGCCTTGAAATACATCCACAAGTACAGCTCCAATTGACTCAAATGATGTCAATTAGCCCATCAGAAGCTTCTAAAGCCGGGACATCATTTTCTGGAATTTTCCAAGCTGTTTAAAGGCACAATCAACTTAGTGTTTGTAAACTTCTGACCCACTGGAATTGTGATACAGTGAATTATAAGTGAAATAATGTGTCTGTAAACAATTGTTGGAAAAATTACTTGTCATTCAAACAGTAGATTTCGTAACAGACTTGCCAAAACTATAGTTTAACAAGAAATTTGTGGAGTGGTTGAAAAACGAGTTTTAATGACTCCAACCTATGTAAACTTCTGACTTTAACTGTCTGCTGTGCTAGTTATTGTGTTCTGGTGGTGGTGGTGCTGCTAGTTATTGTGTTCTAGTTGTGGTGGTGCTGCTAGTTATTGTGTTCTAGTGGTGGTGGTGCTGCTAGTTATGGTGTGGTGGTGGTGATGCTAGTTATTGTGTTCTAGTGGTGGTGGTGCTGCTAGTTATTGTGATCTAGTGGTGGTGGTGGTGCTAGTTATGGTGTGGTGGTGGTGCTGCTAGTTATTGTGTTCTAGTGGTGGTGGTGCTGCTAGTTATTGTGTTCTAGTGGTGGTGGTGCTAGTTATGGTGTGGTGGTGGTGATGCTAGTTATTGTGTTCTAGTGGTGGTGGTGGTGCTAGTTATGGTGTGGTGGTGGTGCTGCTAGTTATTGTGTTCTAGTGGTGGTGGTGCTGCTAGTTATTGTGTTCTAGTGGTGGTGGTGCTAGTTATGGTGTGGTGGTGGTGCTGCTAGTTATTGTGTTCTAGTGGTGGTGGTGCTGCTAGTTATTGTGTGCTAGTGGTGATGCTAGTTATGGTGTTCTAGTGGTGGGTGTGCTGCTAGTGGTGGGTGGGTGTGCTGCTAGTGGTGGGTGGGTGTGCTGCTAGTGGTGGGTGGGTGTGCTGCTAGTGGTGGTGGGTGTGCTGCTAGTGGTGGCTGGGTGTGCTGCTAGTGGTGGCTGGGTGTGCTGCTAGTGGTGGCTGGGTGTGCTGCTAGTGGTGGCTGGGTGTGCTGCTAGTGGTGGCTGGGTGTGCTGCTAGTGGTGGCTGGGTGTGCTGCTAGTGGTGGCTGGGTGTGCTGCTAGTGGTGGCTGGGTGTGCTGCTAGTGGTGGCTGGGTGTGCTGCTAGTGGTGGCTGGGTGTGCTGCAAGTGGTGGGTGGGTGTGCTGCTAGTGGTTGTGCTGCTAGTGGTGGGCGGGTGGGTGGGTGTGTTGCTAGTGGTGGTGGGTGGGTGTGCTGCGAGTGGTGGGCGGGTGGGTGGGTGGATGTGCTGCTAGTGGTGGGCGGGTGGGTGTGCTGCTAGTAGTGGTGGGTGGGTGTGCTGCTAGTGGTGGGCGGGTGGGTGGATGTGCTGCTAGTGGTGGGCGGGTGGGTGTGCTGCTAGTGGTGGTGGTGGGTGGGTGTGCTGCTAGTAGTGGTGGGCGGGTGGGTGGGTGTGCTGCTAGTCAAATCAAATTTTATTTGTCACATACACATGGTTAGCAGATGTTAATGCGAGTGTAGCGAAATGCTTGTGCTTCCAGTTCCGACAATGCAGTAATAACCAACAAGTAATTTAACTAACAATTCCAAAACTAATTTCTTATACACAGTGTAAGGGGATAAAGAATATGTACATAAAGATATGAATGAGTGATGGTGCAGAGCAGCATAGGCAAGATACAGTAGATGGAGTACAGTATATACATATGAGATGAGTATGTAAACAAAGTGGCATAGTTAAAGTGGCTAGTGATACATGTATTACATAAGGATGCAGTAGATGATAGAGTACAGTATATACGTATACATATGAGATGAATAATGTAGGGTATGTAAACATTATATTAGGTAGCATTGTTTAAAGTGGCTAGTGATATATTTTACATCCTTTCCAATCAATTCCCATTATTGAAGTGGCTGGAGTTGAGTCAGTGTGTTGGCAGGAGCCACTCAATGTTAGTGGTTGCTGTTTAACAGTCTGATGGCCTTGAGATAGAAGCTGTTTTTCAGTCTCTCGGTCCCAGCTTTGATGCACCTGTACTGACCTCGCCTTCTGGATGATAGCGGAGTGAACAGGCAGTGGCTCGGGTGGGTGTTGTCCTTGATGAACTTTATAGCCTTCCTTTAACATCGGGTGGTGTAGGTGTCCTGGAGGGCAGGTAGTTTGCCCCCGGTGATACGTTGTGCAGACCTCACTACCCTCTGGAGAGCCTTACGGTTGTGGGCGGAGCAGTTGCCGTACCAGGAGGTGATACAGCCCGCCAGGAAGCTCTCGATTGTGCATCTGTAGAAGTTTGTGAGTGCTTTTGGTGACAAGCCGAATTTCTTCAGCCTCCTGTGGTTGAAGAGGCGCTGCTGCGCCTTCTTCACGATGCTGTCTGTGTGAGTGGACCAATTCAGTTTGTCTGTGATGTGTATGCCGAGGAACTTAAAACTTACTACCCTCTCCACTACTGTTCCATCGATGTGGATAGGGGGGTGTTCCCTCTGCTGTTTCCTGAAGTCCACAATCATCTCCTTAGTTTTGTTGACGTTGAGTGTGAGGTTATTGTCCTGACACCACACTCCGAGGGCCCTCACCTCCTCCCTGTAGGCCGTCTCGTCGTTGTTGGTAATCAAGCCTACCACTGTTGTGTCATCCGCAAACTTGATGATTGAGTTGGAGGCGTGCGTTGCCGCGCAGTCGTGGGTGAACAGGGAGTAAAGGAGAGGGCTCAGAACGCACCCTTGTGGGGCCCCAGTGTTGAGGATCAGCGGGGTGGAGATGTTGTTGCCTACCCTCACCACCTGGGGCGGCCCCGTCAGGAAGTCCAGTACCCAGTTGCACAGGGCGGGGTCGAGACCCAGGGTCTCGAGCTTGATGACGAGCTTGGAGGGTACTATGGTGTTGAATGCCGAGCTGTAGTCGATGAACAGCATTCTCACATAGGTATTCCTCTTGTCCAGATGGGTTAGGGCAGTGTGCAGTGTGGTTGAGATTGCATCGTCTGTGGACCTATTTGAGAGGTAAGCAAATTGGAGTGGGTCTAGGGTGTCAGGTAGGGTGGAGGTGATATGGTTCTTGACTAGTCTCTCAAAGCACTTCATGATGACGGAAGTGAGTGCTACGGGGCGGTAGTCGTTTTAGCTCAGTTACCTTAGCTTTCTTGGGAACAGGAACAATGGTGGCCCTCTTGAAGCATGTGGGAACAGCAGACTGGTATAGGGATTGATTGAATATGTCCGAAACACACCAGCCAGCTGGTCTGCGCATGCTCTGAGGGCGCGGCTGGGGATGCCGTCTGGGCCTGCAGCTTTGCGAGGGTTAACACGTTTAAATGTTTTACTCACTTCGGCTGCAGTGAAGGAGAGACCGCATGTTTCCGTTGCAGGCCGTGTCAGTGGCACTGTATTGTCCTCAAAGCGGGCAAAAAAGTTATTTAGTCTGCCTGGGAGCAAGACATCCTGGTCCGTGACTGAGCTGGATTTCTTCTTGTAGTCCGTGATTGACTGTAGACCCTGCCACATACCTCTTGTGTCTGAGCCGTTGAATTGGGATTCTACTTTGTCTCTGTACTGACGCTTAGCTTGTTTGATAGCCTTACGGAGGGAATATCTGCACAGTTTGTATTCGGTCATATTACCAGTCACCTTGCTCTGATTAAAAGCAGTGGTTCGCGCTTTCAGTTTCACACGAATGCTGCCATCAGTCCACGGTTTCTGGTTAGGGAATGTTTTAGTCGTTGCTATGGGAACGACATCTTCAACGCACGTTCTAATGAACTCACACACCGAATCAGCGTATTCGTCAATGTTGTTGCCTGACGCTTGTCGAAACATGTCCCAGTCCACGTGATGGAAGCAGTCTTGGAGTGTGGAATCAGCTTGGTCGGACCAGCGTTGGACAGACCTCAGCGTGGGAGCTTCTTGTTTTAGTTTCTGTCTGTAGGCAGGGATCAGCAAAATGGAGTCAGGGTCAGCTTTTCCGAAAGGGGGGCGGGGCAGGGCCTTATATGCGTCGCGGAAGTTAGAATAACAGTGATCCAAGGTTTTGCCAGCCCTGGTGGCGCAATCGATATGCTTATATATTTTAGGGAGTCTTGTTTTCAGATTAGCCTTGTTAAAATCCCCAGCTACAATGAATGCAGCCTCAGGATGTATGGATTCCAGTTTGCAAAGAGTCAAATAAAGTTCGTTCAGAGCCATTGATGTGTCTGCTTGGGGGGGAATATATACGGCTGTGATTATAATCGAAGAGAATTCTCTTGGTAGATAATGCGGTCGACATTTGATTGTGAGGAATTCTAAATCAGGTGAACAGAAGGATTTGAGTTCCTGTATGTTTCTGTGATCACACCACGTCTCGTTAGCCATAAGGCATACGCCCCCGCCCCTCTTCTTACCAGAGAGGTGTTTGTTTCTGTCGGCGCGATGCGTGGAGAAACCCGCTGGCTGCACCGCCTCCAGCGTCTCTCCAGTGAGCCATGTTTCCGTGAAGCAAAGAACGTTACAGTCTCTGATGTCCCTCTGGAATGCTACCCTTGCTCGGATTTCATCAACCTTGTTGTCAAGAGACTGGACATTGGCGAGAAGAATGCTAGGAAGTGGGGCACGATGTGCCCGTCTCCGAAGTCTGACCAGAAGACCGCCTCGTTTCCCTCTTTTACGAAGTCGTTTTTGGGTCGCCGGCTGGGATCCATTCCGTTGTCCTGGTTGAAAGGCAGAACACAGGATCCGCTTCGCGAAAGTCATATTCTTGGTCGTACTGATGGTGAGTTGACGCTGATCTTATATTCAGTAGCTCTTCTCGACTGTATGTAATGAAACCTAAGATGACCTGGGGTACTAATGTAAGAAATAACACGTAAAAAAAACAAAAAACTGCATAGTTTCCTAGGAACGCGAAGCGGCGGCCATCTCTGTCGGCGCCGGAAGTGACAGTGTGCTGCGAGTGGTGGGCGGGTGGGTGGGTGTGCTGCTAGGGGTGGGTGGGTGTGCTGCTAGGGGTGGGCGGGTGGGTGGGTGTGCTGCTAGTGGTGGGTGGGTGTGCTGCGTGTGCTGCTAGTGGTGGGTGGGTGTGCTGCTAGTGTGGTGGGTGGGTGGGTGTGCTGCTAGTGGTGGGCGGGTGGGTGTGCTGCTAGTGGTGGGCGGGTGGGTGGGTGGGTGTGCTGCTAGTGGTGGGTGGGTGTGGTGGTCGGTGTGCTGCTATTGGTGGTGGGTGTGCTAGTGATAGTTGTTGTAGTGGGGGTTGTGCTGCTAGTGGTGGTGGTGGGTGGTTGTTCTGCTAGTGGTGGTGGTGGGTGGGTGTGCTGCTAGTGGTGGTGGTGGGTGGGTGTGCTGCTAGTGGTGGTGGTGGTGGGTGTGCTGCTAGTGGTGGTGGTGGTGGGTGGGTGTGCTGCTAGTGGTGGGGCGGGTGGGTGGGTGTGCTGCTAGTGGTGGGCGGTGTGGTGGGTGTGCTGCTAGTGGTGGTGGGTGGGTGGGTGTGCTGCTAGTGGTGGGCGGGTGGGTGGGTGTGCTGCTAGTAGTGGTGGTGGTGGGTGGGTGTGCTGCTAGTGGTGGGCGGGTGGGTGGGTGTGCTGCTAGTGGTGGGCGGGTGGGTGGGTGTGCTGCTAGTGGTGGGCGGGTGGGTGGGTGTGCTGCTAGTGGTGGGTGGGTGTGCTGCTAGTGGTGGGTGGGTGTGCTGCTAGTGGTGGGTGGGTGTGCTGCTAGTGGTGGGCGGGTGGATGGGTGTGCTGCTAGTGGTGGGCGGGTGGGTGGGTGTGCTGCTAGTGGTGGGCGGGTGGGTGGGTGTGCTGCTAGTGGTGGGCGGGTGGGTGGGTGGGTGTGCTGCTAGTGGTGGGCGGGTGGGTGGGTGGGTGTGCTGCTAGTGGTGGGTGGGTGTGGTGGTGGGTGTGCTGCTATTGGTTGTGGGTGTGCTAGTGATAGTTGTTGTAGTGGGGGTTGTGCTGCTAGTGGTGGTGGTGGTGGGTGGTTGTGCTGCTAGTGGTGGTGGTGGGTGGTTGTGCTGCTAGTGGTGGTGGTGGGTGGTTGTGCTGCTAGTGGTGGTGGTGGGTGGTTGTGCTGCTAGTGGTGGTGGTGGGTGGGTGTGCTGCTAGTGGTGGTGGTGGGTGGGTGTGCTGCTAGTGGTGGTGGTGGGTGGGTGTGCTGCTAGTGGTGGTGGTCGGTGGGTGTGCTGCTAGTGGTGGTGGTGGGTGGGTGTGCTGCTAGTGGTGGTGGTGGGTGGGTGTGCTGCTAGTGGTGGTGGTGGGTGGGTGTGCTGCTAGTGGTGGTGGTGGTCGGTGGGTGTGCTGCTAGTGGTGGTGGTGGTCGGTGGGTGTACTGCTAGTGGTGGTGGTGGGTGGGTGTGCTGCTAGTGGTGGTGGTGGGTGGGTGTGCTGCTAGTGGTGGGCGGGTGGGTGGGTGTGCTGCTAGTGGTGGGCGGGTGTGGTGGGTGTGCTGCTAGTGGTGGTGGGTGGGTGGGTGTGCTGCTATTTTGCGGGTGTGGTGGGTGTGCTGCTTGTGGTGGGTGTGCTGCTAGTGGTGGGTGGTGGGTGTGCTGCTATTGGTGGTGGGTGTGCTGCTAGTGGTGGGTGGGTGGTTGGGTGTGCTGCTAGTGGTGGGTGGGTGTGCTGCTAGTGGTGGGTGGGTGTGCTGCTATTGGTGGTGGGTGTGCTAGTGATAGTTGTTGTAGTGTGGGTTGTGCTGCTAGTGGTGGTGGTGGGTGGGGGTTGTGCTGCTAGTGGTGGTGGTGGGTGGGGGTTGCGCTGCTAGTGGTGGTGGTGGGTGGGTGGGTGGGTGTGCTGGTGGTGGGTGGGTGGGTGTGCTGCTAGTGGTGGGCGGGTGGGTGGGTGTGCTGCTAGTGGTGGGTGGGTGTGCTGCTATTGGTGGTGGGTGTGCTAGTTGATGGTTGTTTTAGTGGTGGTTGTGCTGCTAGTGGTGGGTGTACTGCTAGTGGTGGGTGTGCTGCTAGTGGTGGGTGTGCTGCTAGTGGTGGTGGTGGGTGGGTGTGCTGCTGCTGGTGGGTGGGTGTGCTGCTAGTGGTGGGTGGGCAGGTGGGTGGGTGTGCTGCTAGTGGCGGGCAGTTATGCTAGTGGCGGTGGGTGGGTGTGCTGCTAGTGGTGGGCGGGTGGGTGGGTGTGCTGCTAGTGGTGGTGGGCGGGTGGGTGGGTGTGCTGCTAGTGGTGGGTGTGCTGCTAGTGGTGGGCAGGTGGGTGGGTGTGCTGCTAGTGGTGTGCTGCTAGTGGTGGGTGGGTGTGCTGCTAGTGGTGGGTGGGCTGCTAGTGGTGGGCAGGTGGGTGGGTGGGCTGCTAGTGGTGGGCAGGTGGGTGGGTGGGCTGCTAGTGGTGGGCAGGTGGGTGGGTGTGCTGCTAGTGGTGGGCAGGTGGGTGGGTGTGCTGCTAGTGGTGGGCAGGTGGGTGGGTGTGCTGCTAGTGGTGGGCCGGTGGGTGGATGTGCTGCTAGTGGTGGGCAGGTGGGTGGATGTGCTGCTAGTGGTGGGCAGGTGGGTGGGTGGGTGGGTGTGCTGCTAGTGGTGGGCAGGTGGGTGGGTGTGCTGCTAGTGGTGGGTGTGCTGCTAGTGGTGGGTGGGCTGCTAGTGGTGGGCAGGTGGGTGGGTGTGCTGCTAGTGGTGGGCAGGTGGGTGGGTGTGCTGCTAGTGGTGGGCAGGTGGGTGGATGTGCTGCTAGTGGTGGGCAGGTGAGTGGATGTGCTGCTAGTGGTGGGCAGGTGGGTGGATGTGCTGCTAGTGGTGGGCAGGTGGGTGGGTGTGCTGCTAGTGGTGGGCAGGTGGGTGGGTGTGCTGCTAGTGGTGGGCAGGTGGGTGGGTGTGCTGCTAGTGGTGGGCAGGTGGGTGGGTGTGCTGCTATTGGTGGTGGGTGTGCTAGTTGATGGTTGTTTTCGTGGTGGTTGTGCTGCTCGTGGTGGTGGTGGGTGGGTGTGCTGCTAGCGGTGGTGGGTGGGTGTGCTCCTAGCGTTGGTGGGTGGGTGTGCTGCTAGCGGCGGTGGTGGTGGTGGGTGGGTGTGCTGCTGCTGGTGGGTGTGCTGCTAGTGGTGGTGGTGGGTGGGTGTGCTGCTGCTGGTGGGTGGGTGTGCTGCTAGTGGTGGGTGGGCAGGTGGGTTGGTGTGCTGCTAGTGGCGGGCAGTTATGCTAGTGGCGGTGGGTGGGTGTGCTGCTAGTGGTGGGCGGGTGGGTGGGTGTGCTGCTAGTGGTGGGCGGGTGGGTGGGTGTGCTGCTAGTGGTGGGTGTGCTGCTAGTGGTGGGCAGGTGGGTGGGTGGGTGTGCTGCTAGTGGTGGGTGGGTGTGCTGCTAGTGGTGGGTGGGTGGGTGGGTGTGCTGCTAGTGGTGGGCAGGTGGGTGGGTGTGCTGCTAGTGGTGGGCAGGTGGGTGGATGTGCTGCTAGTTGTGGGCAGGTGGGTGGGTGGATGTGCTGCTAGTGGTGGGCAGGTGGGTGGGTGGGTGTGCTGCTAGTTGTGGGCAGGTGGGTGGGTGGATGTGCTGCTAGTGGTGGGCAGGTGGGTGGGTGGATGTGCTGCTAGTGGTGGGCAGGTGGGTGGGTGGATGTGCTGCTAGTGGTGGGCAGGTGGGTGGGTGGGTGTGCTGCTAGTTGTGGGCAGGTGGGTGGATGTGCTGCTAGTGGTGGGCAGGTGGGTGGGTGGGTGTGCTGCTAGTGGTGGGTGGGCTGCTAGTGGTGGGCAGGTGGGTGGGTGTGCTGCTAGTGGTGGGTGGGTGTGCTGCTAGTGGTGGGCAGGTGGGTGGGTGTGCTGCTAGTGGTGGGCAGGTGGGTGGATGTGCTGCTAGTGGTGGGCAGGTGAGTGGATGTGCTGCTAGTGGTGGGCAGGTGGGTGGATGTGCTGCTAGTGGTGGGCGGGTGGGTGTGCTGCTAGTGGTGGGTGGGTGTGCTGCTAGTGGTGGGCAGGTGGGTGGATGTGCTGCTAGTGGTGGGCAGGTGGGTGGGTGTGCTGCTAGTTGTGGGCAGGTGGGTGGATGTGCTGCTAGTGGTGGGCAGGTGGGTGGGTGGGTGTGCTGCTAGTTGTGGGCAGGTGGGTGGATGTGCTGCTAGTGGTGGGCAGGTGGGTGGGTGGGTGTGCTGCTAGTGGTGGGCAGGTGGGTGGGTGTGCTGCTAGTGGTGGGTGGGCTGCTAGTGGTGGGCAGGTGGGTGGGTGTGCTGCTAGTGGTGGGTGGGTGTGCTGCTAGTGGTGGGCAGGTGAGTGGGTGTGCTGCTAGTGGTGGGCAGGTGGGTGGATGTGCTGCTAGTGGTGGGCAGGTGAGTGGATGTGCTGCTAGTGGTGGGCAGGTGGGTGGATGTGCTGCTAGTGGTGGGCAGGTGGGTGGGTGTGCTGCTAGTGGTGGGCAGGTGGGTGGGTGTGCTGCTAGTGGTGGGCAGGTGGGTGGATGTGCTGCTAGTGGTGGGCAGGTGGGTGGGTGTGCTGCTAGTGGTGGTGGTGGGTGGGTGTGCTGCTATTGGTGGTGGGTGTGCTAGTTGATGGTTGTTTTCGTGGTGGTTGTGCTGCTCGTGGTGGTGGTGGGTGGGTGTGCTGCTCGTGGTGGTGGTGGGTGGGTGTGCTGCTAGTGGTGGGCGGGTGGGTGGGTGTGCTGCTAGTGGTGGGCGGGTGGGTGGGTGTGCTGCTAGTGGTGGGCAGGTGGGTGGGTGGGTGTGCTGCTAGTGGTGGGTGGGTGTGCTGCTAGTGGTGGGCAGGTGGGTGGGTGTGCTGCTCGTGGTGGTGGTGGGTGGGTGTGCTGCTCGTGGTGGTGGTGGGTGGGTGTGCTGCTAGCGGTGGTGGGTGGGTGTGCTGCTAGCGGTGGTGGGTGGGTGTGCTCCTAGCGTTGGTGGGTGGGTGTGCTGCTAGCGGCGGTGGTGGTGGTGGGTGGGTGTGCTGCTGCTGGTGGGTGGGTGGGTGGGTGGCGTGGCGTGGTGGGTGGTGGCGGTGGTTATGCTAGTGGTGTCGGTGGTTATGCTAGTAGCGGTGGTGGTGGTTGTTATGCTAGTAGCGGTGGAGGTGGTGGTGGCGGTGGTTATGCTAGTAGCGGTGGCGGTGGTTATGCTAGTAGCGGTGGTGGTGGCGGTGGTAATGCTAGTAGCGGCGGTGGTTATGCTAGTGGCGGTGGTTATGCTAGTAGCGGTGGTTATGCTAGTAGCGGTGGTGGCGATGGTTATGCTAGTAGCGGTGGTTATGCTAATAGCGGTGGTTATGCTAGTAGCGGTGGTTATGCTAGTAGCGGTGGTTATGCTAGTAGCGGTGGTAGCGGTGTTTATGCTAGTAGCGGTGGTTATGTTAGTAGCGGTGGTTATGCTGGTAGCGGTGGTTATGCTGGTAGCGGTGGTTATGCTAGTAGCGGTGGTTATGCTAGTAGCGGTGGTGGCGATGGTTTGGTAGTAGCGGTGGTTATGCTAGTAGCGGTGGTTATGCTAGTAGCGGTGGTAGCGGTGGTTATGCTGGTAGCGGTGGTTATGCTGGTAGCGGTGGTTATGCTGGTAGCGGTGGTTATGCTGGTAGCGGTGGTTATGCTGGTAGCGGTGGTTATGCTGGTAGCTGTGGTTATGCTGGTAGCGGTGGTTATGCTGGTAGCGGTGGTTATGCTGGTAGCGGTGGTTATGCTGGTAGCGGTGGTTATGCTAGTAGCGGTGGTTATGCTAGTAGCGGTGGTGGCGCTAGTATTGGTTATACTAATGATGACGAGCATGTATAATGATAAACATATTCACCCAGGCTTGATGATTGTTCTAATTTTAAGAGCCAGGCGTTGTCCCTCCTCCTCCTCCTCCAGCGGTCCAGGGCAGCCCTGCAGAGGTACCTGTTCTACTGCAACCGCTACATGAACCACATGCAGTCGCTGCGCTTCGAGCACAAGCTGTACGCCGGGGTCAAGGCCAAAATGGAGGAGATGCAGCATCACAACATGTCCTGGATCGAGGTGCAGTTCCTGAAGAAGGCCGTGGACGTGCTGTGTCAGTGTCGCTCCACTCTCATGTTCACCTACGTCTTCGCCTTCTACCTCAAGAAGAACAACCAGTCCATCATCTTTGAGGTAACTTTTCACAGCTCGAGTCCTAACCCTTCTACCCAAACCCTTCTACCTGAAAACGAACAACCAGTCCATCATCATTTTGGTAACTTTACAGCTATAGTCCTAACCCAAACCCTTCTACCTGAAAAAGAACAACCAGTCCCATCTTTGAAGGGAGGGGGGGTAGAGAAGGGAGGGGGGGGTAGAGAAGGGAGGGGGGTTAGAGAAGGGAGGGGGGTTAGAGAAGGGAGGGAGGGGGGGGTTAGAGAAGGGAGGGGAGGGTAGAGAAGGGAGGGGGGGGGTAGAGAAGGGAGGGGGGGTAGGGAGGGGAGGGTAGAGGGGGTAGGGAGGGGAGGGTAGAGAAGGGAGGGGAGGGTAGAGTAGAGAAGGGAGGGGAGGGTAGAGTAGAGAAGGGAGGGGTGGGTAGAGTAGAGAAGGGAGGGCAGGGTAGAGTAGAGAAGGGAGGGCAGGGTAGAGTAGAGAAGGGAGGGCAGGGTAGAGTAGAGAAGGGAGGGCAGGGTAGAGTAGAGAAGGGAGGGCAGGGTAGAGTAGAGAAGGGAGGGCAGGGTAGAGAAGGGAGGGGAGGGTAGAGAAGGGAGGGGGGGGTAGAGAGGGGAGGGTATAGAAGGGAGGGGGTAGGGAGGGGAGGGTAGAGAAGGGAGGGGGGGTAGAGAAGGGAGGGGGTAGAGAAGGGAGGGGAAGGGGGTAGAGAAGGGAGGGGAGGGGGGTAGAGAAGGGAGGGGGGGGTAGAGAAGGGAGGGGAGGGTAGAGAAGGGAGGGGAGGGTAGAGAAGGGAGGGGGGAAGGAGTGGAGAGAGTATTCTATTTGGCTTGAAGTGTTTCGGTTGTTCCAGTAAGTGTTGGTACAGTTGTATACAGTAAAGCCATGATGTATTTCTACATCTACAAGTCAAGGTCTCCACCGTTGTTGTCATGAGAGGAAGTGCTCCAGGTAAAAACCTGGCAGCACAGTTATTCCTGTTTTGTGTAGTTTTCTCAGGACAAGTAGTGGCCCTATACTATACACTGAGTGTACGAAACCCAGCAGCGTTGCAGTTCATGACACACTCAAACTGGTGCGCATGGCACCTACTACCATACCCCGTTCAAAGGCACGTACATATTTAGTCTTTCTGATTCACACATACACACAATCCATGTCTCAGGTCTTAAAACTCCTTCTTTAACCTGACTCCTCCCCTTCATCTACGCTGACAATCTTTCGCCTGGTCAGCCTGTCACAGAAAGAGCAGGTGTTCTTAATGTTTTGTACATTCAGTGTATATGCTATGACTGAACCCAAGCGGTCCTCTTTTAGAACAATCAGGCTGACTTGGAGAACGCTACGGAGGTTCTGTCTGGATATCTGGAGCGGGACATCTCCCAGGACTCTCTGCAGGACATCAAACAGAAAGTACAGGACAAGTACAGGTGAGTTCAATACCTGCTATAGATGTCTTTATTATGACAGGAAGTACAGCTGAGTTCAATACCTGCTATAGATGCCTTTATTATGACAGGAAGTATAGATGTCTTTATTATGACAGGAAGTACAGCTGAGTTCAATACCTGGTATAGATGTCTTTATTACGACAGGAAGTACAGCTGAGTTCAATACCTGCTATAGATGTCTTTATTACGACAGGAAGTACAGCTGAGTTCAATACCTGGTATAGATGTCTTTATTACGACAGGAAGTATAGCTGAGTTCAATACCTGGTATAGATGTCTTTATTACGACAGGAAGTACAGCTGAGTTCAATACCTGCTATAGATGTCTTTATTACGACAGGAAGTACAGCTGAGTTCAATACCTGGTATAGATGTCTTTATTACGACAGGAAGTATAGCTGAGTTCAATACCTGGTATAGATGTCTTTATTACAACAGGAAGTACAGCTGAGTTCAATACCTGGTATAGTTGTCATTATTACGACAGGAAGTACAGCCGAGTTCAATACCTGGTATAGATGTCTTTATTATGACAGGAAGTACAGCTGTCTTTATTACGACAGGAAGTACAGCCGAGTTAAATACCTGCTATAGATGTCTTTATTACGACAGGAAGTATAGCTGAGTTCAATACCTGCTAGTCGCTCTGGATAAGAGCGTCTGCTAAATGACTTAAATGTTAAATGTAAATGTAGATGTCTTTATTACGACAGGAAGTACAGCTGAGTTCAATACCTGCTATAGATGTCTTTATTACGACAGGAAGTACAGCCGAGTTCAATACCTGCTATAGATGTCTTTATTTCGACAGGAAGTACAGCCGAGTTCAATACCTGCTATAGATGTCTTTATTACGACAGGAAGTACAGCTGAGTTCAATACCTGCTGTAGATGTCTTTATTATGACAGGAAGTACAGCCGAGTTCAATACCTGCTATAGATGTCTTTATTACGACAGGAAGTACAGCTGAGTTCAATACCTGCTATAGATGTCTTTATTACGACAGGAAGTACAGCCGAGTTCAATACCTGCTATAGATGTCTTTATTACGACAGGAAGTACAGCTGAGTTCAATACCTGCTATAGATGTCTTTATTACGACAGGAAGTACAGCCGAGTTCAATACCTGCTATAGATGTCTTTATT
Organism: Oncorhynchus masou masou; assembly: GCF_036934945.1. NCBI lineage: Eukaryota > Metazoa > Chordata > Actinopteri > Salmoniformes > Salmonidae > Oncorhynchus > Oncorhynchus masou. The sequence goes on from NW_027008595.1 coordinate 66,803, forward strand.
ATGACAGGAAGTACAGCTGTCTTTATTACGACAGGAAGTACAGCCGAGTTCAATAAAGGTAAAATAAAAAAAATATCAGAATGAGACCAGACTGATTTTTAAAATGCGCCTTCCTCTCCTCCTCTCTTCTTCACTGTTTCCTGTTTCCTGTCCTCCAGATACTGTGAGAGTCGGCGTCGTGTGCTGCTGCAACATGTGCACGAGGGCTATGAGAAGGACCTCTGGGAATACATAGAAGATTAAGGATAGACTCTTTACTAAAAGAGAAACCTCTACAGACTAGAGAGCGCTGATGCAATGCCACGGGGCAGGTTGTTGCTGATCTTCCCAATATTGCATTTTTTTTTTTTCCTCCTCTTGGGTTTTGTTTAATGGAAAAGTTTAAAATAAATTATATCAAAATAATAAATAATAAAAAAAAAAGTAGAATATTTCAAACATTAATCGTACAACAGTATTGTTTGTAGCAGATTGGATTGTGAGGACAAAAAAAAGAACTCCCCCGCTTCTCTCAATTGGTCACTATTGTAACATCATCATCACCCCCCCACCCCCCACCCTGTTCAGTTTCCCAGTGATGTATTTTATTTGTTTACTTTTTAAAGTACCCTTGTGTGGGACATGGGTTTGTGTTCAACACAGTCCAACTGTTCAAGCCATGTTCATTAAATGTGGTTAGATCACATGTAGGGTTTTTTGAATGTTGATTTGCTGATTGTAAGGTGCTGAACCATGTGGGTTGGCAGGAAACAGACCATAGGGAGTGCAGGAAAAAGGAAACCTGTTTTTCAGTTTGTAAATAACGCATATGCATGGAACAGCAAGTGTGGCCGTTTTCTTTCATTTGTCTTTTGTTTTGAAAAATATTTATTCTTTTTTTTCAAATATTCAATATTGTTGCTGTGTAGAAGACAAGTTCGCTCCTGCTTTAAAAGAAAATGTATTCTTTGTGAGGGTTTTTGGAAGCTGTGTAGCTTCACCCAGGAGGACAAGGAAAGAAACAGTTTGAACGAGCGATGAAACTGACCGGGTTGTTGTAGCTTTTTGAAAGCAATTCTGACAAAAAACAAAATCCACCTAAAAGGACAGCATTAGGTGAGAGAATGAGACTAAAGAACAAACCATCTTCTTCTTCTTTTTAACAGCAAGCCAGACTGTAGTTCAGGTAATACATTGATTTATTCATAGTTGGAATTGACCTTGAAACCTTCAGAGGTTATCAGCTAATTGCACCTGAGGGGGTTTTGAGAAATGAACAGAGAATGGACTTGGAAAGGACTCCGTTGTGTCCTAAGTGGCTCCATATTCTCTATATAGCACACTATGGGCCCTGGTCAATAGTAATGCATTGTAAAGGGAATAGAGTGCCGTTTGGGATGAAGGTAATGTCCTGGTTGTTCTACCCCCCTCCTTCCCTCTTGTTTTTGTTCTTCCATCACCACCCCTCCTCCTGTTTCTCCTTAGAAGTTGTAATTTCTAGATAACACACTACCAACTGTTTCATGAGAGCCAAATTGAGTGACATTCACTCATTAAAAAACAAATAAACAAATGTATTTCTTTTTTCAGACTTGAGCTTTTCCTCATGGTTTTTTGTTTGCACCGTGGTAACCTGGGAGGCGGTAGGGCACCGTGGTAACCTGGGAGGCGGTAGGGCGCCGTGGTAACCTGGCAGGCGGTAGGGCACCTTGGTAACCTGGCAGGCGGTAGGGCACCTTGGTAACCTGGCAGGCGGTAGGGCACCTTGGTAACCTGGCAGGCGGTAGGCCACCGTGGTAACCTGGCAGGCGGTAGGGCACCTTGGTAACCTGGGAGGCGGTAGGGTACCTTGGTAACCTGGGAGGCGGTAGGGCACCGTGGTAACCTGGCAGGCGGTAGGGCACCTTGGTAACCTGGGAGGCGGTAGGGCACCTTGGTAACCTGGGAGGCGGTAGGGCACCTTGGTAACCTGGCAGGCGGTAGGGCACCTTGGTAACCTGGGAGGCGGTAGGGCACCGTGGTAACCTGGGAGGCGGTAGGCCACCGTGGTAACCTGGCAGGCGGTAGGGCACCGTGGTAACCTGGCAGGCGGTAGGGCACCTTGGTAACCTGGCAGGCGGTAGGGCACCTTGGTAACCTGGGAGGCGGTAGGGCACCTTGGTAACCTGGGAGGCGGTAGGGTACCGTGGTAACCTGGGAGGCGGTAGGGTACCGTGGTAACCTGGGAGGCGGTAGGGCACCTTGGTAACCTGGGAGGCGGTAGGGCACCTTGGTAACCTGGGAGGCGGTAGGGCACCGTGGTAACCTGGGAGGCGGTAGGGCACCTTGGTAACCTGGGAGGCGGTAGGGCACCTTGGTAACCTGGCAGGCGGTAGGGCACCGTGGTAACCTGGGAGGCGGTAGGGCGCCTTGGTAACCTGGCAGGCGGTAGGGCACCGTGGTAACCTGGGAGGCGGTAGGGCACCGTGGTAACCTGGGAGGCGGTATGTAATTCCCTTAAAGGGCTGTTTTAAACTTGAGTCAGTCAGCATGACTACATGACCTAGTCCCCTAAAGAAGTAGGAACTGTGACAGACCTGGCTGACAAGACGTACCCCATAACCCCTCCCCTTTCTTTATCTGTTCTGTAAAGGAGTATTGTTATCGATAGCACCATCCAGTTGAGCTATACAAACTGCTTCGTGGGCTTTAAGGAACGAGTCTTGTCCGACAACTGCATTTAAAAAAATATATATAAGGACTGAGCATAAAGCAGCGCTGATGTTTTTGAGATGTCTGTAAAGCTTTGGCATCTAGGCTAAACTATGAGAGTGGCGTTTACACTGGTTGCTAGTCTGAAATGCCACCCTATTCCCTATATAGTGCACTACTTCTGACCACAGACCAATGGGGAGTGGAGCCCTGTAGGAGATAGGTTGTCATTTGGAAAGCAGCCTGGGTTGTACCAACATGGTAACATGATGCCATTTTACCTTCATAACACTTTCCAGTTTTATACGAGCTTACGAGGTCCAAAACGAGACAAACCCGAGCCCAGAGAAATGGCTGGACTAGTCACAGTGCTGTCCTCAGTCCGTGTTTGTTGGAATACATTTCTCAATGCACTGTAGCCCTCGAGAAAGACAAGAGTCTGGCATTTGACATTGATGTGGCTGACAAGACGGGAAACAAAGATTTCTCTTTTCACCAAAGTGTGAATGATCTGAAAATACTATTTTTTAATCTCTTTGTTTCTGATACTTTCTGTGAAATGGTAAGTTCAGACACAGTTGCTTTCATGTATTATAACCATTCTTACAAACAAAATGTCCTATTTAAATAAATGTCATTCAAAAGGAATTTTTGTTATACGATTTTGTTTCTTTAGACCAAAATATAATTAATGCTTGAACACTTTGGCTCCTGTTCACATTCCACCTGCATCAAACATCATAGACCCGTAAACACACAGTGCGTTCAGAAAGTATTCAGACCCATTGACTTTTACACATTTTGTTACGTTACAGCCTTATAAAATGTAGTCAATTGTTTTTCTCCCTTCAATCTATACACAGTACCCCATAATGAGAAAGCATAAACTAGTTTTTAGACATTTTTAGAAATGTATTAAAAATAAACTGAAATCACATTTACAATAAGTAATAAGACCCTTTACTCAGTACTTTGTTGAAGCACCTTTGGTAGAGATTACAGCCTCGAGTCTTCTTGGGTATGATACTACAAGCTTGGCACATCTGTATTTGGGGAGTTTCTCCCATTCTTCTCTGCAGATCCTCTCAAGCTCTGTCAGGTTGGAGGAGGAGCATCGCTGCACAGCTATTTTCATGTCTCTCCAGAGATGTTTGATCCGGTTCAAGTCCGGGCTCTGGCAGGGCCACTCAAGGACATTCGGAGACTTGTCCCGAAGCCACTCCTGCGTTGTCTTGGCTGTGTGCTTAGGATTGCTGTCCTGTTGGAAGGTGAACCTTCGACCCAGTCTGAGGTACCAGAGCGATCTGGAGAAGGAATTCATCAAGGATCTTTCTGTACTTTGCTCTGTTCATCTTTCCTCGATCCTGGCTAGTCTCCCAGTCCCTGCTGCTGAAAAGCATCCCCACAGATGATGCTGCCACCACCATTCTTCATCGTAGGGATGGTGCCAGGTTTCCTCCAGATGTGATGCTTGCATTCAGGCCAAATAGTTCAATCTTGGTTTTATCAGACCAGAGAATCTTGTTTCTCAAGGTGTGAATCCTTCGGTGCCTTTTGGCAAAACGCCAAACGGGCTGTAATGTGCCTTTTACTGCGGAGTGGCTTCCGTCTGGCCACAGAGATGGTTGTCCTTCTGGAAGGTTCTCCCATCTCCACAGAGGAGCTCTGTCAGAGTAACCATCAGATTCTTGATCACCTCCCGGACCAAGGCCCTTCTCCCGATTGCTCAGCTTTAGGAAGTGTCTTGGTAGTTCCAAACTTCTTCCATTTAAGATTGATGGAGGCCACTGTGTGCTTGGGGACATTCAAAGCTGAAGACATTTTTTGCTACCCTTCCCCAGATCTGTGCCTCGACACAATCCTGTCTCTGAGCTCTACGGGCAATTCCTTTGACCTCATGGCTTGGTTTTTGCTCTGACATGCACTGCCAACTGTGGGACCTTTATATAGACAGGTGTGTGCCTTTCCAAATCATGTCCAATCAATTGAATTTACCACAGGTGAACTCCAAGTTGTAAAAACATCTCAACGTTTATCAATCGAAACAGGATGCACCTGAGCTCAATTTAAGAATTTTATTGCAAATAGTCTGAATACTTATGTCAATTTTATGGTATCTTTTATTTGTAATAAATTAACACATTTATAAATCCTGTTTTTGCTTTGTCATTTTGGGGTATTGTGTGTAGATTGGATCAAAAAGAACAAACTCATTTTAGAATAAGGCTGTAATGTAACAAAATGTGGAAAAAGTCAAGGGGTCTGAATACTTTCCCGAAGGCACCATTCATAGACTCATAGACCTACAGCATCACAAGTAGGTCAAACTTGATAGTTTGGTGTGCTGGCGCTCTAACCAAGATTATTTTGGGGGGTCTGGACTGTTGATACATGCATCATCAGTCTTGACCTGTATTACTTGCAGTGGTGTGAATTACATAAGTAGTACTTTAATGTATTTTTACTTAAGTTGTTTTTTGGGGTATCTGTACTTTACTATTTTATATTTTTGTCTACTTTTAATTCACTACATTCCTGAAGAAAATAATGTACTTTTTACTCCATACATTTTCCTGACACCCAAAAGTACTTGTTACATTTTGAATGTAAAATGGTCAAAAATCATCCCTGGTCATCCCTACTGCCTCTGATCTGGAGGACTCACTAAACAGAGAACATCCCTGGTCATCCCTACTTTCTCTCATCTGGCAGACTCACTAAACAGAGAACATCCCTGGTCATCCTACTGCCTCTGATCTGGCAGACTCACTAAACAGAGAACATCCCTGGTCATCCCTACTGCCTCTGATCTGGCGGACTCACTAAACAGAGAACATCCCTGGTTGTCCCTACCACCTCTGATCTGGCGGGCTCACTAAACAGAGAACATCCCTGGTCATCCCTACTGCCTCTGATCTGGCAGACTCACTAAACAGAGCACATCCTGGTCATCCCTGCTGCCTCTCATCTGGTGGACTCACTAAACAGAGAACATCCCTGGTCATCCCTACTTCCTCTGATCTGGTGGGCTCACTAAACACAAATGCTTCGTTTGTAAATGATGTCTGAGTTTTGGAGTGCGTCCCTGGCTATCTGACAATAAATAAAAAATGGTCCCTTCTGGTTTTCTTAATATACAGAGTTTAAAATGATTTATACTTTTAGTTTTGATACTTATGTACATTTTAGAAGTTCCATTTACTTTTTATACTTAAGTACATTTAAAACCAAATAGTTTTACTCAATTATTATTTTACCTGGTGACTTTCACTTTAAATTAATAGAAAATGACAGAATGAATATTTACTTTCACTTAAGTATGACAATTGAGTACTTTTTCCACCACTGATTACTTGACTGATTGTATAACCGTCACTTCTATTGTATGGAGTGTATATAGTACATAACATGAGGGTGGATATCACTCACATCAGATGTAAATATTTCAGATGGCATGAATTTGGCTGGTGTCACTTGGAGCGGAACATGACGCGAGCAGCCCTTGGATGTTGGTTTCACCCATAGCATACATGAAGCCCCGAATTAAAAAAAATACCTTTGTAGTATCAATGTTTTCAAACTTAAAAAAATTGTACCGACTGTGCACGAGCACGTCCTTCCTTTGTTTTGATTTGTGGGTGTAACGCGCACGTAGCGACTCCTGAGCTACGTTCAATGCAGAAAAACGTACTGTAACGTTCAATTCGTCGGAAACGGTGCTGTTCTGAACGACCAGTTCAAAAACGGGAAGGCGTAGTTGGGTGGGATTTGTGTTGGAGGACCGCTGTGCCGCAGTCATTTACAGTAAATTGCTTCGTTACACACGGAGCAAACGTGCCTCAAAGTAAGTTCAAGATCGTTTTAGGGAACCGTGTCGTTCAGTACATACCGGTAGGCAATGTAAACGTTCAATCAGGCGCTGAACGCACCCCGAGTATCTGGATGACTGTTTCCGCATCTAGCCAGCTGTCCTAATGAATGAGGCGGAGGATCTCCAGCATTGCTTCTCAGTGATATAACTGCAAGGATATTAATTTCACTAACAGTACCTTTAGATATCACAATGCAGACCCTCACACCCCACGTGTATTGGGCACAGCGTCATGCAGACATCTACCTGCGTGTGGAGCTGAGTGACGCTAAGGTATGTTACGGATGATCTCCGGGACCGACCTGTCATCGAGCTGGATGGTTAGGACAACAAGCCAGCTAGATGGTTAGGACAACAAGCCAGCTAGATGGTTAGGACAACAAGCCAGCTGGATGGTTAGGACAACAAGCCAGCTAGATGGTTAGGACAACAAGCCAGCTAGACGGTTAGGACAACAAGCCAGCTAGACGGTTAGGACAACAAGCCAGCTAGACGGTTAGGACAACAAGCCAGCTAGATGGTTAGGACAACAAGCCAGCTAGATGGTTAGGACAACAAGCCAGCTGGATGGTTAGGACAACAAGCCAGCTGGATGGTTAGGACAACAAGCCAGCTAGATGGTTAGGACAACAAGCCAGCTAGATGGTTAGGACAACAAGCCAGCTGGATGGTTAGGACAACAAGCCAGCTAGATGGTTAGGACAACAAGCCAGCTAGATGGTTAGGACAACAAGCCAGCTGGATGGTTAGGACAACAAGCCAGCTAGATGGTTAGGACAACAAGCCAGCTAGACGGTTAGGACAACAAGCCAGCTGGACGGTTAGGACAACAAGCCAGCTAGACGGTTAGGACAACAAGCCAGCTAGACGGTTAGGACAACAAGCCAGCTAGACGGTTAGGACAACAAGCCAGCTGGACGGTTAGGACAACAAGCCAGCTAGATGGTTAGGACAACAAGCCAGCTAGATGGTTAGGACAACAAGCCAGCTAGATGGTTAGGACAACAAGCCAGCTAGATGGTTAGGACAACAAGCCAGCTAGATGGCTAGGACAACAAGCCAGCTAGATGGTTAGGACAACAAGCCAGCTAGATAGCCTCTTTCAGCCAGTAATAAGTGTATTTGTTTAAGCTCACTGCTGGACGTTGTAAATTGAATGCACGTCGCTGACATGAACAAATGACATACATGACATTAGCTACAATGCTGCTTAGAGAATGGACTGATAGCAGCCCCATGCTTACATGTTAGCGAGTAAGCTCATACATCTAGCTAGATAATTTACCACTTGTTCTATTAGCTATACAGAGTGAAAACAAAAGTGTAGCATGTCACAAGACAGAGTAACTTATATATATAATAAATATATATATATATCTATAACTTATATATTATATAAAGTTTCCTGAGGTCTTGATTCAGTTTCTCCACATAACAAAATCAAGTCATCATGAGAAGTGTGGTTCTCGACGAGGCGAGACAGTAGCCAACACTCAGCTACTGAAGCTAACTATCTACTGTAATTCATATTGAGTTGTAGTAGCTAGTGGTGGTGGTGCATCCTACCAAATGTCATGCTTCATAAAAGATTCAGGAATCGTCATGGTGATCGCTGATCGTCATGGTGATCGCTGGATCCAATTTAGCCAGTCAGCAAACACACACTCCAGGTGCATCGTGACCACATGTACTCCAGCTACGTACTACTGTATGTAATGTCATCGGAATATGTTTAGTGATGCTGTATGTGTGGGAAGGAAACACATCCACATCAGCCATTCAGTCACTTAGTTTGATCTCAACCAATGTTAGTGTGGTTCCTATATTTAGCCTTGTAGCTGACAGTCTTCCGCTTTTTGAGTTTTTTTTTGATGCATGACATTTATCTTTCTTTTTTTTTTTTTTTTTTTAGAATCTTGATATCTGCGTGCAAAACAACACCCTGCAATTCAAAGGTTGGTGGTTTGTATTACGCTGGAACAGAAAGAATGAAAATAAGTGTAGTCTGTACAGAGTACATGGTATTAAACCGACGTTCCTTTGTTGGACAGCTCAGGGTCACGGAGCTAAAGGAGACCATGACTATGAGTTCAGTCTGGACTTCCTGGAACCAGTAAAACCTGAGGTATTCTATTGTTTCCTATTCCAGAAATGTAGTTTTTTCATTAGTGATAAATACCTCACACTCTTCTCAGTCTCAAAGACAAGCATTCTCTTCTGGTACTCGAGATTGTTACTGTTCCCTGCTTGTGGTTTATTAGTAAGTGTGACTTCCACAGGAGGCTGCTCATGATAATGTCTGGAACAGAGCAAATGGAATGGAATGGAAACCATGTGTTTGATACCATTCCACTAATTCCGCTCCAGTCATTACCACGAGCCCCGTCCTCCCCAAATTAAGGTGCCACCAACCTCCTGTGGTATCTACAGTTATTATCATACTCACTGTGTGCCAGGTTAGTCACAGGTCGACCCAGCGCCTGGTAAATGTGACAGTGAGGAAGCAAGAGCAGCGTTGGTGGGATAGACTCACTCTGCAGGAGAGGAAACCTCTCTTCCTGGCGCCAGACTTCGACCGTTGGCTCGACGAATCAGACGCGGAGATGGAGCTTCAGGCTAAGGTAGTCATGACCAGGGTCAGTTTTGGTACAACTTTCAGATGTAATACATAAGGAAGTATAAGGTTTTATTTATTTGTATTTTATAAGGGTGTTATGACATTTATTACAGCTGGTGGTCTGTCTGTTTGTTGTCAGGAAGAGGGGAAGATAAACAAGGTCAGCATCGAGTCAAGGATCCGTAAAGACCGTAAGTACAGAGCGGTGCAGCTGTGAACACCGCAGCCCTTTTATCTCTAATCTGAACATTTACATTTCTGGGTAAAGATGCTGTTGGTTTAGACCAGGAATCATCAACTAAGTTCAGCCTCGGGCTGATCTATTTATTTTTCATTGACCAGTTGGTCGGCAGACCGGAACATGAGTACAAATCATTTGTAGACTGCAAATTGACGGCAAGAATCCAAAACGGATCATTTGAAACTTTGCTTAAAGTTGTATCCGATCACGTCTCTCTCTCTTTTATACTTGAGAACAGATTTGACTAAATTAACATCCTGGTGGTTTTTACACCCTTTTATCTCCAACAATGAAAATGCAAAAAGAAAAAAGAAAGAAAAATTCAACTTTTTTTTTTTTTCTCAGAAAAGTTGTGGGGCCAAATAAATCCACTGCGGGGCCGCCAACTGGCCGCCAAACCTGGTTTTGACTGTGCATCATCTTTTAGTTTATACCACACACAAGTACAAGCTACCTTTTTAAGTACTTGATATTTGAAAATGTAAACATCTGAAATGTAATTTCAAATCATTTTGGTTTTGGTTATAGACATAAAAAACCAACTGACTAGAGTTTCCTTTGTATTTTTTGAATTGTGTTTTTATTGAAAGCTGTACAATGTTCTCTCAGCCTACCTGGGCCTGAAGAAGGGCTATCTGTTCATGTACAACCTCGTCCAGTTCCTGGGCTTCTCCTGGATCTTTGTCAACATGACCGTTCGTCTCTTCATCCTGGGACAAGGTCAGTGGTCCAGAGCCTGCTGAGGGTCCAGCCTGTTAGTAGCTGTTGTTTTGTTGGTTGATTGTCTTGAGAGTTGACGACAGCGTTGGCCATAGATAACCTACTTTGTGTCTCAGTCAGTGTTTCTGGGATGGAAAAGAACACAATCAGAATCATTTCTTTTCAACAGCTACGGTTGGAACTAGCTACTTCAGAACTGGTTCGTCATCATAATGTAAGAGAGTTAGTATAGATGGCTCATATAACACTAATATTTACATACATGATCATTCTTCCTCCTATTTTTTTAGCTGAAAGCTGTCTAGTTGTGTTTCTGAAAGCTGTCTAGTTTATATTCAGTTGTGTTTCTGTGAAGTGATCTGAGTGAGTCAGATTAAACCACACCACCGAGCCAGTGTGTTACTTCCCTAGAATAACTAAACAGGCTTTTTATTCATAGATGTGTCAATTTGAATATGAGAAAGGGAACATTGACTCTAGTCTGTAGATTAATTTGTCTTGCAAATAGCTTTGAATAGCCTGGTGGTCCAGTCTGTTTTGTGTTTTAGCCACATTCTGTTTGTATGTCTTCACAACATTTTAAGAGTTGACTATAGCGGTAGTTGCCATCCTGTTGTGTGTTTGGTCTATCCGCAGGAATACTTGAGGACACTAATGAACGTAGACCTACTGGTGAAATACACGTGAAGTGGTACTTGGGGTGTACTTCAGGCACAGCTAAATGTGATTGGTGTAGAGCAACTAAAATAGGTTGAGAACCACTGGATTAGAGCACGTACAGTATGTTACTCTGGGTATGCAGTGTTTGGCCTAACATGTTAGCACCACTGTGTAGCACCGCTGTGTAGCACCGCTGTGTAGCACCGCTGTGTAGCACCGCTGTGTAGCACCGCTGTGTAGCACCACTGTGTAGCACCACTGTGTAGCACCACTGTGTAGCACCACTGTGTAGCACCACTGTGTAGCACCACTGTATACCACCACTGTGTAGCACCACTGTATACCACCACTGTATAGCACCACTGTATACCACCACTGTGTAGCACCACTGTATAGCACCACTGTGTAGCACCACTGTATACCACCACTGTGTATACTGTGTAGCACCACTGTATACCACCACCGTGTAGCACCACTGTATACCACCACTGTGTAGCACCACTGTGTAGCACCACTGTGTAGCAACACTGTATACCACCACTGTGTAGCACCACTGTATACCACCACTGTGTAGCACCACTGTATACCACCACTGTGTAGCACCACTGTGTAGCACCACTGTGTAGCACCACTGTGTAGCACCACTGTGTAGCACCACTGTATACCACCACTGTGTAGCACCACTGTATACCACCAATGTGTAGCACCACTGTATACCACCACTGTGTAGCACCACTGTATACCACCACTGTGTAGCACCACTGTATACCACCACTGTGTAGCACCACTGTATAGCACCACTGTATACCACCGCTGTGTAGCACCACTGTATACCACCACTGTGTAGCACCACTGTATAGCACCACTGTATACCACCACTGTGTAGCACCACTGTATACCACCACTGTGTAGCACCACTGTGTAGCACCACTGTATACCACCACTGTGTAGCACCACTGTATACCACCACTGTGTAGCACCACTGTATACCACCACTGTGTAGCACCACTGTGTAGCACCACTGTATAGCACCACTGTGTAGCACCACTGTATAGCACCACTGTATACCACCACTGTATACCACCACTGTATAGCACCACTGTATACCACCACTGTATAGCACCACTGTATACCACCACTGTATAGCACCACTGTATACCACCACTGTATAGCACCACTGTATACCACCACTGTATACCACCACTGTATACCACCACTGTGTAGCACCACTGTATAGCACCACTGTGTAGCACCACTGTATAGCACCACTGTATACCACCACTGTATACCACCACTGTATACCACCACTGTGTAGCACCACTGTGTAGCACCGCTGTATAGCACCACTGTGTAGCACCACTGTGTAGCACCACTGTGTAGCACCACTAGCACCACCGTATACCACCACTGTATACCACCACCGTAGCACCACCGTATACCACCACTGTATAGCACCACTGTGTAGCACCACTGTGTAGCACCACTGTATAGCACCACTGTGTAGCACCACTGTGTAGCACCACTGTATACCACCGCTGTATAGCACCACTGTGTAGCACCACTGTGTAGCACCACTGTGTAGCACCACTGTGTAGCACCACTGTGTAGCACCACTGTGTAGCACCACTGTGTAGCACCACTGTGTAGCACCACTGTGTAGCACCACTGTGTAGCACCACTGTGTAGCACCACTGTGTTCTACCACTGTGTTCTACCTCTGTGTTCTACCACTGTGTTCTACCACTGTGTTCTACCACTGTGTTCTACCTCTCTTTCTCTCCCTCTTATCAGACTCGTTCTATGACACGTTCCACACCATTGCTGACATGATGTACTTCTGTCAGATGATGGCCGTAGCAGAGGTCATGAACCCTCTAGTGGGTCTGGTCAAGACAGGGGTGTTCCCTGCTATGATCCAGGTAGGGTTCAATCCAAACACACAGAAAAATAACTTTCAAAACACATGCTAATTTAGGTTACATTGACTTTTAGTTGCTTTTGGTTTAGTCAAAGCTAAAGTTGGCGGCAATGGTTTTGTAAACCAACCCAAAGCAAAGATTATCTCCTTGCCCATAGGAGACTTTCAGGTTGAGGACAGGATGCATTCAAGGTGAGGCCAGGGTGAGGCCAGGGTGCATTCAGGGTGAGGCCAGGGTGCATTCCGGTTGAGGCCAGGGTGCATTCAGGTTGAGGACAGGCTGCATTCAGGTTGAGGACAGGATGCATTCAGGGGTGAGGCATGAGGCCAGGGCCAGGGTGAGGCCAGGCATTCAGGGTGAGGCCAGGGTGCATTCAGGGTGAGGCCAGGGTGAGGCCAGGGATGCATTCAGGGTGAGGCCAGGGTGCATTCAGGGTGAGGCCAGGGTGCATTCAGGGTCAGGGTGAGGCCAGGATGCATTCAGGTGAGGCCAGGGTGAGGCCAGGTGCATTCAGGGTGAGGCCAGGGTGCATTTGAGGCAGGGTTGCATTCAGGGTGAGGCCAGGGTGCATTCAGGGTGAGGCCAGGGTGAGGCCAGGATGCATTCAGGGTGAGGCCAGGGTGCATTCAGGGTGAGGCCAGGGTGCATTCAGGGTGAGGCCAGGGTGCATTCAGATTGGGGCCAGGCCAGGTGCATTCAGGGTGAGGAGGCATTCAGGGTGAGGCCAGGTGCATTCAGGGTGAGGCCAGGTGCATTCAGGGTGAGGCCAGGCATTCCAGGGTGAGGCCAGGGTGCATTCAGGGTGAGGCCAGGGTGCATTCAGGGTGAGGCCAGGTGCATTCAGGGTGAGGCCAGGGTGCATTCAGGGTGAGGCCAGGTGCATTCAGATTGGGGCCAGGTTGAGGCCAGGGTGCATTCAGGGTGAGGCCAGGGTGCATTCAGATTGGGGCCAGGTTGAGGAGGGTGCATTCCAGAAGCAGGATGCATTCAGGGTGAGGACAGGGTGATGGGACATGCATTCAGGGTGAGGACAGGGTGCATTCAGGGTGATTGGGTGCATTCAGGGTGAGGCCAGGATGCATTCAGGGTGAGGCCAGGGTGCATTCAGGTGAGGCCAGGCTGCATTCAGAGGCCAGGATGAGGCCAGGGTGCATTCAGGGTGAGCCAGGATGCATTCAGGGTGAGGCCAGGGTGCATTCAGGGTGAGGCCAGGTGCATTCAGGGTGAGGACAGGATGCATTCAGGGTGAGGACAGGATGAGGCCAGGGTGCATTCAGGGTGAGGACAGGATGCATTCAGGGTGAGGACAGGGTGCATTCAGGGTGAGGCCAGGATGAGGCCAGGGTGCATTCAGGGTGAGGACAGGATGCATTCAGGGTGAGGCCAGGATGCATTCAGGGTGAGGACAGGGTGCATTCAGGGTGAGGCCAGGGTGCATTCAGGGTGAGGCCAGGGTGCATTCAGGGTGAGGCCAGGATGAGGCCAGGGTGCATTCAGGGTGAGGACAGGATGCATTCAGGGTGAGGACAGGATGCATTCAGGTTGAGGCCAGGGTGCATTCAGGGTGAGGACAGGAGGAGGGTGCATTCAGGCCAGGGTGCATTCAGGGTGAGGCCAGGGGATGAGGCCAGGGTGCATTCAGGGTGAGGCCAGGATGCATTCAGGGTGAGGACAGTGATTCAGGGGTGAGGCCAGGGTGCATTCAGGGTGAGGCCAGGGTGCATTCAGGGTGAGGCCAGGGTGCATTCAGGGTGAGGACAGGATGCATTCAGGGTGAGGACAGGGTGCATTCAGGGTGAGGACCAGGAGTGCGATGATTTTGTATTTAGGGTGAGCCAGAACCCTTGCATTCAGGTGAGTGTGTTTCTGGATTTGCATTCAGGGTGAGGCCAAGGTGCATTGTGAGGAACGGGGTGAGGCCCTGTCCAGGTGCATTCAGGGTGAGGACAGGATAATCCTGCATTCAGGGTAAGCCAGGGTGCATTCAGGGGTAGTCTGGAGGAGATGCAGCCAGGGTGCATTCAAAGGTGCATTTCAGGGTGAGGCCAAGTGCATTCTTGAGCCAGGGTGCATTCTAGGCCTCTGGAGGCAGGATGCATTCATAGAGATCTTCAGTGATTTTTGTATTTACTCTAACCTTTAATGATGTGTTTCTGTGATGAGTCCAATATAGATCGGTAGTCTGGAGAGTGACTCTACCTCTATAGTCAATAGAGATCTTACAGGTGACTCTACCTCTATAGTCAATATAGATCTACAGGTGACTCTACCTCTATAGTCAATATATAGATCTACAGGTGACTCTACCTCTATAGTCAATATAGATCTAGGTGACTCTACCTCTATAGTTAATAGATCTACAGGTGACTCTACCTCTATAGTCAATATAGATCTACAGGTGACTCTACCTCTATAGTCAATAGATATCTAGGTGACTCTACCTCTATAGTCAATATAGATCTACAGGTGACTCTACCTCTATCAGTCAATATAGATCTACAGGTGACTCTACCCCTCTATAGTCAATATAGATCTACAGGTGACTCTACCTCTATAGTCAATATAGATCTACAGGTGACTCTACCTCTATAGTCAATATAGATCTACAGGTGACTCTACCTCTATAGTTATATAGATCTACAGGTGACTCTACCTCTATAGTCAATATAGATCTACAGGTGACTCTACCTCTATAGTTAATATAGATCTACAGGTGACTCTACCTCTATAGTCAATAGAGATCTTCAGGTGACTCTACCTCTATAGTTAATATAGATCTATAGGTGACTCTACCTCTGTAGTTAATATAGATCTACAGGTGACTCTACCTCTATAGTCAGTTGATATAGTCTACAGGTGACTCTACCTCTGTAGTTAATAGATCTACAGGTGACTCTACCTCTATAGTATAATATAGAACTACAGGTGACTCTACCTCTGTAGTTAATATAGATCTACAGGTGACTCTACCTCTGTAGTTAATATAGATCTACAGGTGACTACCTCTATAGTTAATATAGATCTACAGGTGACTCTACCTCTATAGTATAGTTGATATAGATCTACAGGTGACTCTACCTCTGTAGTTAATATAGATCTACAGGTGACTCTACCTCTGTATTTAGTTGATATAGAACTACAGGTGACTCTACCTCTCTAGTTAATAGAGATCTACAGGTGACTCTACCTCTGTAGTTTAATAGATCTACAGGTGACTCTACCTCTATAGTATAGTTAATATAGATCTACAGGTGACTCTACCTCTGTAGTCAATATAGATCTACAGGTGACTCTACCTCTATAGTCAATATAGATCTACAGGTGACTCTACCTCTATAGTCAATATAGATCTACAGGTGACTCTACCTCTATAGTCAATATAGATCTACAGGTGACTCTACCTCTATAGTCAATATAGATCTACAGGTGACTCTACCTCTATAGTCAATATAGATCTACAGGTGACTCTACCTCTATAGTCAATATAGATCTACAGGTGACTCTACCTCTGTAGTTAATATAGATCTACAGGTGACTCTACCTCTATAGTCAATATAGATCTACAGGTGACTCTACCTCTGTAGTTAATATAGATCTACAGGTGACTCTACCTCTATAGTCAATATAGATCTACAGGTGACTCTACCTCTATAGTATAGTTGATATAGATCTACAGGTGACTCTACCTCTGTAGTCAATATAGATCTACAGGTGACTCTACCTCTATAGTCAATATAGATCTACAGGTGACTCTACCTCTGTAGTTAATATAGATCTACAGGTGACTCTACCTCTGTAGTCAATATAGATCTACAGGTGACTCTACCTCTGTAGTTAATATAGATCTACAGGTGACTCTACCTCTATAGTATAGTCAATATAGATCTACAGGTGACTCTACCTCTGTAGTTAATATAGATCTACAGGTGACTCTACCTCTATAGTTCAATATAGATCTACAGGTGACTCTACCTCTATAGTATAGCATATAGATCTACAGGTGACTCTACCTCTATAGTCAATATAGATCTACAGGTGACTCTACCTCTATAGTCAATATAGATCTACAGGTGACTCTACCTCTATAGTTAATATAGATCTACAGGTGACTCTACCTCTATAGTCAATATAGATCTACAGGTGACTCTACATCTATAGTTAATATAGATCTACAGGTGACTCTACCTCTATAGTCAATATAGATCTACAGGTGACTCTACCTCTATAGTATAGTCAATATAGATCTACAGGTGACTCTACCTCTATAGTTAATATAGATCTACAGGTGACTCTACCTCTGTAGTTAATATAGATCTACAGGTGACTCTACCTCTATAGTCAATATAGATCTACAGGTGACTCTACCTCTATAGTATAGTCAATATAGATCTACAAGTGACTCTACCTCTACAGTATAGTCAATATAGATCTACAGGTGACTCTACCTCTATAGTCAATATAGATCTACAGGTGACTCTGCCTCTATAGTCAATATAGATATACAGGTGACTCTGCCTCTATAGTCAATATAGATCTACAGGTGACTCTACCTCTATAGTCAATATAGATCTACAGGTGACTCTACCTCTATAGTCAATATAGATCTACAGGTGACTCTACCTCTATAGTCAATATAGATCTACAGGTGACTCTACCTCTGTAGTTAATATAGATCTACAGGTGACTCTACCTCTGTAGTTAATATAGATCTACAGGTGACTCTACCTCTGTAGTTAATATAGATCTACAGGTGACTCTACCTCTGTAGTTAATATAGATCTACAGGTGACTCTACCTCTATAGTTAATATAGATCTACAGGTGACTCTACCTCTATAGTCAATATAGATCTACAGGTGACTCTACCTCTATAGTTAATATAGATCTACAGGTGACTCTACCTCTGTAGTTAATATAGATCTACAGGTGACTCTACCTCTATAGTCAATATAGATCTACAGGTGACTCTACCTCTATAGTCAATATAGATCTACAGGTGACTCTACCTCTATAGTCAATATAGATCTACAGGTGACTCTACCTCTGTAGTTAATATAGATCTACAGGTGACTCTACCTCTGTAGTTAATATAGATCTACAGGTGACTCTACCTCTATAGTTAATATAGATCTACAGGTGACTCTACCTCTATAGTCAATATAGATCTACAGGTGACTCTACCTCTGTAGTTAATATAGATCTACAGGTGACTCTACCTCTGTAGTTAATATAGATCTACAGGTGACTCTACCTCTGTAGTTAATATAGATCTACAGGTGACTCTACCTCTGTAGTTAATATAGATCTACAGGTGACTCTACCTCTGTAGTTAATATAGATCTACAGGTGACTCTACCTCTGTAGTTAATATAGATCTACAGGTGACTCTACCTCTATAGTTAATATAGATCTACAGGTGACTCTACCTCTATAGTCAATAGAGATCTTCAGGTGACTCTACCTCTATAGTTAATATAGATCTATAGGTGACTCTACCTCTGTAGTTAATATAGATCTACAGGTGACTCTACCTCTATAGTCAATATAGATCTACAGGTGACTCTACCTCTATAGTTAATATAGATCTACAGGTGACTCTACCTCTATAGTCAATATAGATCTACAGGTGACTCTACCTCTATAGTATAGTCAATATAGATCTACAGGTGACTCTACCTCTATAGTTAATATAGATCTACAGGTGACTCTGCCTCTGTAGTCAATATAGATCTACAGGTGACTCTACCTCTATAGTCAATATAGATCTACAGGTGACTCTACCTCTATAGTCAATATAGATCTACAGGTGACTCTGCCTCTATAGTCAATATAGATCTACAGGTGACTCTACCTCTGTAGTTAATATAGATCTACAGGTGACTCTACCTCTATAGTTAATATAGATCTACAGGTGACTCTACCTCTGTAGTTAATATAGATCTACAGGTGACTCTACCTCTGTAGTTAATATAGATCTACAGGTGACTCTACCTCTAGTAAGTTGATATAGAACTACAGGTGACTCTACCTCTATAGTTAATAGAGATCTACAGGTGACTCTACCTCTGTAGTCAATATAGATCTACAGGTGACTCTACCTCTGTAGTTAATATAGATCTACAGGTGACTCTACCTCTGTAGTTAATATAGATCTACAGGTGACTCTACCTCTGTAGTTAATATAGATCTACAGGTGACTCTACCTCTATAGTCAATATAGATCTACAGGTGACTCTACCTCTGTAGTTAATATAGATCTACAGGTGACTCTACCTCTATAGTTAATATAGATCTACAGGTGACTCTACCTCTGTAGTTAATATAGATCTACAGGTGACTCTACCTCTAGTAGTTGATATAGATCTACAGGTGACTCTACCTCTGTAGTTAATATAGATCTACAGGTGACTCTACCTCTGTAGTTAATATAGATCTACAGGTGACTCTACCTCTGTAGTTAATATAGATCTACAGGTGACTCTACCTCTGTAGTTAATATAGATCTACAGGTGACTCTACCTCTGTAGTTAATATAGATCTACAGGTGACTCTACCTCTGTAGTTAATATAGATCTACAGGTGACTCT
>NW_027008596.1:0-20000 GCF_036934945.1 Oncorhynchus masou masou
TGGTAATGCTGTGTCAACATGGTTCACTACCAGGGTGTGATAATGCTATGTCACCATGTTTCACTGCTAAGGTGTGATAATGCTGTGTCAACATGTTTCACTACTGGGGTGTGATAATGCTGTGGCATCATGTTTCACTATCAGGCTGTGATAATGCTGTGTCACCATGTTTCACTGTCAAGGTGCGATAATGCTGTGTCACCATGTTTCACTGCTAGGGTGTGGTAATGCTGTGTCAACATGGTTCACTACCAGGGTGTGATAATGCTATGTCACCATGTTTCACTGCTAAGGTGTGATAATGCTGTGTCAACATGCTTAACTACGGGGTGTGATAATGCTGTGGCATCATGTTTCACTATCAGGCTGTGATAATGCTGTGTCACTATATTTCACTGTCAAGGTGCGATAATGCTGTGTCACCATGTTTCACTGCTTGGGTGTGGTAATGCTGTGTCAACATGGTTCACTACCAGGGTGTGATAATGCTGTGTCACCATGTTTCACTGCTAAGGTGTGATAATGCTGTGTCAACATGTTTCACTACTGGGGTGTGATAATGCTGTGGCATCATGTTTCACTATCAGGCTGTGATAATGCTGTGTCACCATGTTTCACTGTCAAGGTGCGATAATGCTGTGTCACCATGTTTCACTGCTAGGGTGTGGTAATGCTGTGTCAACATGGTTCACTACCAGGGTGTGATAATGCTATGTCACCATGTTTCACTGCTAAGGTGTGATAATGCTGTGTCAACATGCTTAACTACGGGGGTGTGATAATGCTGTGGCATCATGTTTCACTATCAGGCTGTGATAATGCTGTGTCACTATATTTCACTGTCAAGGTGCGATAATGCTGTGTCACCATGTTTCACTGCTTGGGTGTGGTAATGCTGTGTCAACATGGTTCACTACCAGGGTGTGATAATGCTGTGTCACCATGTTTCACTGCTAAGGTGTGATAATGCTGTGTCAACATGTTTCACTACTGGGGTGTGATAATGCTGTGGCATCATGTTTCACTATCAGGCTGTGATAATGCTGTGTCACCATGTTTCACTGTCAAGGTGCGATAATGCTGTGTCACCATGTTTCACTGCTAGGGTGTGGTAATGCTGTGTCAACATGGTTCACTACCAGGGTGTGATAATGCTGTGTCACCATATTTCACCACGAGGGTGTGATAATGCTGTGTCACCATGTTTCACTACTGGGGTGCGATAATGCAGTGTCACCATGTTTATCTGCTTGCTTAGCAGTGACATCGCTCTCTCTTGTTCTCTCTCTTTCTTTTTCTTTCTCTCTCACTCTGTTGATATCGTCTATGTGCTAGTTTTTAGAAACTGGGCACAAATCAATGGCCTGATCTCCACACCAACCCCCCCTTCATGCAGAATACAGCTCTGTGCTTTCAGAGGGATGGCGTTAAAAAGAGCAATAATGATACTGCTTTCATCTGAGTGTTGCATTCATGCTGTCAGTGATAGGTAACCTGTCCTTGACTTGTCATTCATGCTGCCAGTGATAGGTAACCTGTCCTTGACTTGTCATTCATGCTGTCAGTGATAGGTAACCTGTCCTTGACTTATCATTCATGCTGCCAGTGATAGGTAACCTGTCCTTGACTTATCATTCATGCTGCCAGTGATAGGTAACCTGTCCTTGACTTGTCATTCATGCTGTCAGTGATAGGTAACCTGTCCTTGACTCATCATTCATGCTGTCAGTGATAAGTAACCTGTCCTTGACTTTTCATTCATGCTGTCAGTGATAGGTAACCTGTCCTTGACTTATCATTCATGCTGCCAGTGATAGGTAACCTGTCCTTGTCTTGTCATTCATGCTGCCAGTGATAGGTAACCTGTCCTTGACTTGTCATTCATGCTGTCAGTGATAGGTAACCTGTCCTTGACTTATCATTCATGCTGTCAGTGATAGGTAACCTGTCCTTGACTTGTCATTCATGCTGTCAGTGATAGGTAGCCTGTCCTTGACTTGTCATTCATGCTGTCCGTGATAGGTAACCTGTCCTTGACTTGTCATTCATGCTGCCAGTGATAGGTAACCTGTCCTTGACTTATCATTCATGCTGCCAGTGATAGGTAGCCTGTCCTTGACTTGTCATACATGCTGTCAGTGATAGGTAACCTGTCCTTGGCTTGTCATTCATGCTGTCAGTGATAGGTAGCCTGTCCTTGACTTGTCATTCATGCTGTCAGTGATAGGTAACCTGTCCTTGACTTATCATTCATGCTGTCAGTGATAGGTAACCTGTCCTTGACTTATCATTCATGCTGTCAGTGATAGGTAACCTGTCCTTGACTTATCATTCATGCTGTCAGTGATAGGTAACCTGTCCTTGGCTTGTCATTCATGCTGTCAGTGATAGGTAGCCTGTCCTTGACTTGTCATTCATGCTGTCAGTGATAGGTAACCTGTCCTTGACTTATCATTCATGCTGCCAGTGATAGGTAGCCTGTCCTTGACTTGCCATTCATGCTGTCAGTGATAGGTAACCTGTCCTTGGCTTGTCATTCATGCTGTCAGTGATAGGTAGCCTGTCCTTGACTTGTCATTCATGCTGTCAGTGATAGGTAACCTGTCCTTGACTTATCATTCATGCTGCCAGTGATAGGTAACCTGTCATTGACTTGTCATTCATGCTGCCAGTGATAGGTAACCTGTCCTTGACTTGTCATTCATGCTGTCAGTGATAGGTAACCTGTCCTTGACTTATCATTCATGCTGCCAGTGATAGGTAGCCTGTCCTTGACTTGTCATTCATGCTGTCAGTGATAGGTAGCCTGTCCTTGGCTTGTCATTCATGCTGTCAGTGATAGGTAGCCTGTCCTTGACTTGTCATTCATGCTGTCAGTGATAGGTAACCTGTCCTTGACTTATCATTCATGCTGTCAGTGATAGGTAACCTGTCCTTGACTTATCATTCATGCTGTCAGTGATAGGTAACCTGTCCTTGGCTTGTCATTCATGCTGTCAGTGATAGGTAACCTGTCCTTGACTTATCATTCATGCTGTCAGTGATAGGTAACCTGTCCTTGACTTATCATTCATGCTGTCAGTGATAGGTAACCTGTCCTTGACTTATCATTCATGCTGTCAGTGATAGGTAACCTGTCCTTGGCTTGTCATTCATGCTGTCAGTGATAGGTAACCTGTCCTTGACTTATCATTCATGCTGCCAGTGATAGGTAACCTGTCCTTGACTTATCATTCATGCTGTCCGTGATAGGTAGCCTGTCCTTGACTTGTCATTCATGCTGTCAGTGATAGGTAACCTGTCCTTGGCTTGTCATTCATGCTGTCAGTGATAGGTAGCCTGTCCTTGACTTGTCATTCATGCTGTCAGTGATAGGTAACCTGTCCTTGACTTATCATTCATGCTGCCAGTGATAGGTAACCTGTCCTTGACTTGTCATTCATGCTGCCAGTGATAGGTAACCTGTCCTTGACTTGTCATTCATGCTGTCAGTGATAGGTAGCCTGTCCTTGACTTGTCATTCATGCTGCCAGTGATAGGTAACCTGTCCTTGACTTATCATTCATGCTGCCAGTGATAGGTAGCCTGTCCTTGACTTGTCATTCATGCTGTCAGTGATAGGTAACCTGTCCTTGGCTTGTCATTCATGCTGTCAGTGATAGGTAACCTGTCCTTGACTTGTCATTCATGCTGCCAGTGATAGGTAACCTGTCCTTGACTTGTCATTCATGCTGTCAGTGATAGGTAGCCTGTCCTTGACTTGTCATTCATGCTGTCAGTGATAGGTAACCTGTCCTTGACTTATCATTCATGCTGCCAGTGATAGGTAACCTGTCCTTGACTTATCATTCATGCTGTCCGTGATAGGTAGCCTGTCCTTGACTTGTCATTCATGCTGTCAGTGATAGGTAACCTGTCCTTGGCTTGTCATTCATGCTGTCAGTGATAGGTAGCCTGTCCTTGACTTGTCATTCATGCTGTCAGTGATAGGTAACCTGTCCTTGACTTATCATTCATGCTGCCAGTGATAGGTAACCTGTCCTTGACTTGTCATTCATGCTGCCAGTGATAGGTAACCTGTCCTTGACTTGTCATTCATGCTGTCAGTGATAGGTAGCCTGTCCTTGACTTGTCATTCATGCTGCCAGTGATAGGTAACCTGTCCTTGACTTATCATTCATGCTGCCAGTGATAGGTAGCCTGTCCTTGACTTGTCATTCATGCTGTCAGTGATAGGTAACCTGTCCTTGGCTTGTCATTCATGCTGTCAGTGATAGGTAACCTGTCCTTGACTTGTCATTCATGCTGCCAGTGATAGGTAACCTGTCCTTGACTTGTCATTCATGCTGTCAGTGATAGGTAGCCTGTCCTTGACTTGTCATTCATGCTGTCAGTGATAGGTAGCCTGTCCTTGGCTTGTCATTCATGCTACCAGTGATAGGTAACCTGTCCTTGACTTATCATTCATGCTGTCCGTGATAGGTAACCCGTCCTTGACTTATCATTCATGCTGTCCGTGATAGGTAACCCGTCCTTGACTTATCATTCATGCTGTCCGTGATAGGTAGCCTGTCCTTGGCTTGTCATTCATGCTACCAGTGATAGGTAACCTGTCCTTGACTTGTCATTCTCAGAAGCAATAAACTAACACATGTGGTTTTTGTCATTCAAATGTATTGAGGGACTGATGGTATCGAGGGACTGATGGTATCGAGGGACTGATGGGTATTGAGGGGCTGATGGTATCGAGGGGCTGATGGTATCGAGGGGCTGATGGTATCGAGGGACTGATGGGTATCGAGGGACTGATGGTATCGAGGGACTGATGGGTATCGAGGGACTGATGGTATCGAGGGGCTGATGGTATCATGGGACTGATGGTATTGAGGGACTGATGGGTATCGAGGGACTAATGGGTATTGAGGGACTGATGGTATCGAGGGGCTGATGGTATCGAGGGGCTGATGGTATCGAGGGACTGATGGGTATCGAGGGACTGATGGTATCGAGGGACTGATGGGTATCGAGGGGCTGATGGTATCGAGGGGCTGATGGTATCGAGGGACTGATGGGTATTGAGGGACTGATGGGTATTGAGGGACTGATGGGTATTGAGGGACTGATGGTATCGAGGGGCTGATGGTATCGAGGGGCTGATGGTATCGAGGGACTGATGGGTATCGAGGACTGATGGTATCGAGGGACTGATGGGTATCGAGGGACTGATGGTATCGAGGGACTGATGGTATCGAGGGACTGATGGTATCGAGGGACTGATGGGTATCGAGGGACTGATGGTATCGAGGGGCTGATGGTATCGAGGGGCTGATGGTATCATGGGACTGATGGTATCGAGGGACTGATGGTATCGAGGGACTAATGGGTATTGAGGGACTGATGGGTATTGAGGGACTGATGGTATCGAGGGACTGATGGGTATTGAGGGACTGATGGGTATTGAGGGACTGATGGTATCGAGGGACTGATGGTATCGAGGGACTGATGGTATCGAGGGACTGATGGGTATCGAGGGACTGATGGTATCGAGGGACTGATGGGTATTGAGGGACTGATGGTATCGAGGGACTGATGGTATCGAGGGACTGATGGTATCGAGGGACTGATGGGTATTGAGGGACTGATGGGTATTGAGGGACTGATGGTATTGAGGGACTGATGGTATCGAGGGACTGATGGTATCGAGGGACTGATGGTATCGAGGGACTGATGGTATTGAGGGACTGATGGATTGACCATTAGAAGACATAAGACTGAGACAGATGAGAATGTTTTGTATTCTTTTTTTCATCTATCTGATCTACTGCATTACAATACACAATACAATGTCTTTCCTTGATGTACATAACATTCCATGGGAATCCTTCCCCTTTCCTCTGATATACAACAATGGCCAACGCCGAACCGGCATTTTTCATCACTAGAATAAACAGCAAAAACAAATATTGTAATGAAACATTGTATCAATTTATGTACAGAAATAACGTAATAAATTAACCTCTAGATTTACCCGACCTTCGTGACATTATGCTTTAAAACATTGAAATCTTATAAAACTTGAGACAGGAATACAAGTCAAAAATTGGAAGTGGATTTGTCCTTCTCTGAGCATTCAGGCTGGTTTAAATAAAGTAGAAAAATCTCTCCTTCAGTTCCACTTTTCTGTGATTGTGTTTCTGTGAAAGACATTGGTATTGCACGTAACACTGTTATCACAACTCTTTGATTATTTGTTCTGTGTTGTGTATTGTCAGTCTTTTATGACTGTGTGGAGTACTGAAACGTCCATGATGCTACTGATGCAAGTCCCTGGAATCTCTTCAATGGTGCTCGAATCCATCTCCTCTTCTCTCCATGTTGTCTTCAATACATCACTGTGGTTTTCAGGAAGAGTCTTCCATCTGAGAAACAACAGGTGAAAAACAAAGATGATGAGCAACGATAGTCAACTAAGATGATGAGCAACGATAGTCAACTAAGATGATGAGCAACGATAGTAAACAAAGATGATGAGCAAAGATAGTAAACTAAGATGATGAGCAAAGATAGTCAACTAAGATGATGAGCAACGATAGTCAACTAACATGATGAGCCAAGATAGTCAACTAAGATGATGAGCAACGATAGTAAACTAAGATGATGAGCAACGATAGTCAACTAAGATGATGAGCAACGATAGTCAACTAAGATGATGAGCAACGATAGTAAACAAAGATGATGAGCAAAGATAGTAAACTAAGATGATGAGCAACGATAGTCAACTAACATGATGAGCAAAGATAGTCAACTAACATGATGAGCAACGATAGTCAACTAAGATGATGAGCAAAGATAGTCAACTAAGATGATGAGCAACGATAGTCAACTAACATGATGAGCCAAGATAGTCAACTAAGATGATGAGCAACGATAGTAAACTAAGATGATGAGCAACGATAGTCAACTAAGATGATGAGCAAAGATAGTCAACTAAGATGATGAGCAACGATAGTAAACTAAGATGATGAGCAAAGATAGTCAACTAAGATGATGAGCAACGATAGTCAACTAAGATGATGAGCAACGATAGTAAACTAAGATGATGAGCAACGATAGTCAACTAAGATGATGAGCAAAGATAGTCAACTAAGATGATGAGCAAAGATAGTCAACTAAGATGATGAGCAAAGATAGTAAACTAAGATGATGAGCAAAGATAGTCAACTAAGATGATGAGCAAAGATAGTCAACTAAGATGATGAGCAAAGATAGTCAACTAACATGATGAGCAAAGATAGTCAACTAAGATGATGAGCAACGATAGTCAACTAAGATGATGAGCAACGATAGTCAACTAAGATGATGAGCAAAGATAGTCAACTAAGATGATGAGCAAAGATAGTCAACTAAGATGATGAGCAACGATAGTCAACTAAGATGATGAGCCAAGATAGTCAACTAAGATGATGAGCAAAGATAGTCAACTAAGATGATGAGCAACGATAGTCAACTAAGATGATGAGCAAAGATAGTCAACTAAGATGATGAGCAAAGATAGTCAACTAAGATGATGAGCAACGATAGTCAACTAAGATGATGAGCCAAGATAGTCAACTAAGATGATGAGCAAAGATAGTCAACTAAGATGATGAGCAACGATAGTCAACTAAGATGATGAGCAAAGATAGTCAACTAAGATGATGAGCAAAGATAGTCAACTAAGATGATGAGCAAAGATAGTCAACTAAGATGATGAGCAAAGATAGTCAACTAAGATGATGAGCAAAGATAGTCAACTAAGATGATGAGCAAAGATAGTCAACTAAGATGATGAGCAAAGATAGTCAACTAAGATGATGAGCAAAGATAGTCAACTAAGATGATGAGCAAAGATAGTCAACTAAGATGATGAGCAAAGATAGTCAACTAAGATGATGAGCAAAGATAGTCAACTAAGATGATGAGCAAAGATAGTAAACTAAGATGATGAGCAACGATAGTAAACTAACATGATGAGCAAAGATAGTCAACTAACATGATGAGCAAAGATAGTCAACTAACATGATGAGCAAAGATAGTCAACTAACATGATGAGCAAAGATAGTCAACTAACATGATGAGCAAAGATAGTAAACTAAGACGATGAGCAAAGATAGTAAACTAAGACGATGAGCAAAGATAGTAAACTAAGACGATGAGCAAAGATAGTAAACTAAGATGATGAGCAAAGATAGTCAACTAAGATGATGAGCAATGATAGTAAACTAAGATGATGAGCAAAGATAGTCAACTAAGATGATGAGCAAAGATAGTCAACTAAGATGATGAGCAAAGATAGTCAACTAAGATGATGAGCAAAGATAGTAAACTAAGATGATGAGCAAAGATAGTAAACTAAGATGATGAGCAAAGATAGTCAACTAAGATGATGAGCAAAGATAGTAAACTAAGATGATGAGCAAAGATAGTAAACTAAGATGATGAGCAAAGATAGTAAACTAAGATGACCAAAGATAGCAAACTGTATATATAAATTGTTTTCTAGGGCCTCTTGTCTGTTGTCTGTTAAAAACGCTCTTTGGAAAGATTTATTACTGCATGTAAGTTATGCAAATGATGTCTATGCAAATACATCAGGAGGACAATTAAGACAGCCATTAATTACGGGGCCTTGCTCTTTTTTTTGCTTCACTGACATTAAATTAAATTTCCCTTTTAACTGTTTAGATGTTTGATCTGCTAACAAAGAGGAGCAAGTCCCTGTCGGGGAACTCTGCAGCAGAGAGAGAGAGGGGGTAGATGGGGTCCGTGGGGGACTGGAGCAGGAGAGGGGGTAGATGGGGTCTGTGGGGGACTGGAGCAGGAGGAGGGGTAGATGGGGTCTGTGGGGGGACTGGAGCAGGAGAGGGGGTAGATGGGGTCTGTGAGGGGACTGGAGCAGGAGAGAGGGGGTAGATGGGGTCTGTGAGGGGACTGGAGCAGGAGAGAGGGGGTAGATGGGGTCTGTGGGGGACTGGAGCAGGAGAGATGGGGTCTGTGGGGGACTGGAGCAGGAGAGAGAGGGGTAGATGGGGTCTGTGGGGGACTCTGCAGCAGGAGAGAGAGGGGTAGATGGGGTCTGTGGGGGACTCTGCAGCAGGAGAGAGAGGGGTAGATGGGGTCTGTGGGGGACTCTGCAGCAGGAGAGAGGGGGTAGATGGGGTCTGTGGGGGACTCTGCAGCAGGAGAGAGAGGGGGTAGATGGGGTCTGTGGGGGACTCTGCAGCAGGAGAGAGAGGGGGTAGATGGGGTCTGTGGGGGACTCTGCAGCAGGAGAAAGAGGGGTAGATGGGGTCTGTGGGGGACTGGAGCAGGAGAGAGAGGGGTAGATGGGGTCTGTGGGGGACTGGAGCAGGAGAGAGAGGGGGTAGATGGGGTCTGTGGGGGACTGGAGCAGGAGAGAGGGGGTAGATGGGGTCTGTGGGGGACTCTGCAGCAGGAGAGAGAGGGGGTAGATGGGGTCTGTGGGGGACTCTGCAGCAGATGAGAGAGGGGGTAGATGGGGTCTGTGGGGGACTCTGCAGCAGGAGAAAGAGGGGGTAGATGGGGTCTGTGGGGGACTGGAGCAGGGAGAGAGAGGGGTAGATGGGGCCTGTGGGGGACTCTGCAGCAGGAGAGAGAGGGTAGATGGGGTCTGTGGGGGACTCTGCAGCAGGAGAGAGAGGGGGTAGATGGGGTCTGTGGGGGACTGGAGCAGGAGAGAGGGGTAGATGGGGTCTGTGGGGGACTCTGCAGCAGGAGAGAGAGAGGGGGTAGATGGGGTCTGTGGGGACTGGAGCAGGGAGAGAGGGGGTAGATGGGGTCTGTGGGGGACTGGAGCAGGGAGAGAGAGGGGGTAGATGGGGTCTGTGGGGGACTCTGCAGCAGGAGAGAGAGAGAGGGGGTAGATGGGGTCTGTGGGGGACTGGAGCAGGAGAGAGAGAGGGGGTAGATGGGGTCTGTGGGGGACTCTGCAGCAGGAGAGAGAGGGGGTAGATGGGGTCTGTGGGGGACTGGAGCAGGAGAGAGGGGGTAGATGGGGTCTGTGGGGGACTCTGCAGCAGGAGAGAGAGAGGGGGTAGATGGGGTCTGTGGGCGACTCTGCAGCAGGAGAGAGAGGGGTAGATGGGGTCTGTGGGGGACTGAGCAGGAGAGAGAGGGGTAGATGGGGTCTGTGGGGGACTGAGCAGGAGAGAGAGGGGGTAGATGGGGTCTGTGGGCGACTCTGCAGCAGGAGAGAGAGGGGGTAGATGGGGTCTGTGGGGGACTGAGCAGGAGAGAGAGGGGGTAGATGGGGTCTGTGGGGGACTGAGCAGGAGAGAGAGGGGGTAGATGGGGTCTGTGGGCGACTCTGCAGCAGGGAGAGAGGGGGTAGATGGGGTCTGTGGGGGACTGAGCAGGAGAGAGGGGTAGATGGGGTCTGTGGGGGACTCTGCAGCAGGAGAGAGAGGGGGTAGATGGGGTCTGTGGGGGACTCTGCAGCAGGAGAGAGAGGGGGTAGATGGGGTCTGTGGGGGACTGAGCAGGAGAGAGAGGGGGTAGATGGGGTGTACTGTCGTTCTGATACACAGAGCAATGAGAGCATCTGAAACACCTTCGTAACAGATACGAATAGTATTATACGCTCAACACTCAACTATTAAAAACTGTTTATCAATTTGATTGCTGCTCCACAGACCAACGGCGTTAGTTCAACTCAACATAAACACCCGGACATTTAGGCAACGAGGATAAGGATGGATGAGCCATTCAGAAGCTGCCGTACCTTGTATCGCTGCCTCTGCGTCAGTCCTGCCGTTACCTTGGTTACCGTTGTCTACTTCCTGGGTCAGTGAGTCTGATCGGAGGGTAATGATGACGGAGAGGCAGGAGTTTAGTCATTAATTATCACACCTGATTACTAGTGAATGAGAAGGAAAAGGGCGATACATTCATTTTCATAAAGGAACATAAATGACAACGTCAAACTGCACCATTAAGTCAAAATTAAGAATAAAGAGTCAAATGTAAATAAAATGTACAAACTTCTATTTATTTTTCACCTTTATTTAACCAGGCAAGTCAGTTAAGAGCAAATTCTTATTTTCAATGACGGCCTAGGAACAGTGGGTTAACTGCCTGTTCAGGGGCAGAACGACAGATTTGTACCTTGTCAGCTCGGGGGTTTGAACTTGCAACCTTCTGGTTACTAGTCCAACACTCTAACCACCAGGCTCCCCTGCCGCCTCTACACTCTAACCACCAGGCTCCCCTGCCACCTCTACACTCTAACCACCAGGCTCCCCTGCCGCCTCTACACTCTAACCACCAGGCTCCCCTGCCACCTCTACACTCTAACCACCAGGCTCCCCTGCCGCCTCTACACTCTAACCACCAGGCTCCCCTGCCGCCTCTACACTCTAACCACCAGGCTACCCTGCCACCTCTACACTCTAACCACCAGGCTACCCTGCCACCTCTACACTCTAACCACCAGGCTACCCTGCCACCTCTACGCTCTAACCACTAGGCTCCCCTGCCGCCTCTACACTCTAACCACCAGGCTCCCCTGCCGCCTCTACACTCTAACCACCAGGCTACCTTGCCACCTCTACACTCTAACCACCAGGCTACCCTGCCACCTCTACACTCTAACCACTAGGCTACCCTGCCACCTCTACACTCTAACCACTAGGCTACCCTGCCGCCTCTACACTCTAACCACCAGGCTACCCTTCCGCCTCTACACTCTAACCACTAGGCTACCTGCCGCCTCTACACTCTAACCACCAGGCTACCCTGCCGCCTCTCCACTCTAACCACTAGGCTACCTGCCACCTCCACACTCTAACCACTAGGCTCCCCTGCCGCCTCTCCACTCTAACCACTAGGCTCCCCTGCCACCTCTACACTCTAACCACTAGGCTCCCCTGCCACCTCTCCACTCTAACCACTAGGCTACCTGCCACCTCTACACTCTAACCACTAGGCTCCCCTGCCGCCTCTCCACTCTAACCACTAGGCTCCCCTGCCACCTCTACACTCTAACCACCAGGCTACCCTGCCGCCTCTCCACTCTAACCACTAGGCTACCTGCCACCTCTACACTCTAACCACTAGGCTCCCCTGCCACCTCTCCACTCTAACCACTAGGCTACCTGCCACCTCTACACTCTAACCACTAGGCTCCCCTGCCGCCTCTCCACTCTAACCACTAGGCTCCCCTGCCACCTCTACACTCTAACCACCAGGCTACCCTGCCGCCTCTCCACTCTAACCACTAGGCTACCTGCCACCTCTACACTCTAACCACTAGGCTCCCCTGCCACCTCTCCACTCTAACCACTAGGCTACCTGCCACCTCTACACTCTAACCACTAGGCTCCCTGCCGCCTCTCCACTCTAACCACTAGGCTCCCCTGCCACCTCTACACTCTAACCACCAGGCTACCCTGCCGCCTCTCCACTCTAACCACTAGGCTACCTGCCACCTCTACACTCTAACCACTAGGCTCCCCTGCCGCCTCTCCACTCTAACCACTAGGCTCCCCTGCCACCTCTACACTCTAACCACTAGGCTCCCCTGCCGCCTCTACACTCTAACCACTAGGCTAACTGCCGCCTCTACACTCTAACCACCAGGCTACCTGCCACCTCTACACTCTAACCACTAGGCTCCCCTGCCGCCTCTCCACTCTAACCACTAGGCTCCCCTGCCACCTCTACACTCTAACCACTAGGCTCCCCTGCCACCTCTCCACTCTAACCACTAGGCTACCTGCCACCTCTACACTCTAACCACTAGGCTCCCCTGCCGCCTCTCCACTCTAACCACTAGGCTCCCCTGCCACCTCTACACTCTAACCACCAGGCTACCTGCCACCTCTCCACTCTAACCACTAGGCTACCTGCCACCTCTACACTCTAACCACTAGGCTCCCCTGCCACCTCTCCACTCTAACCACTAGGCTACCTGCCACCTCTACACTCTAACCACTAGGCTCCCCTGCCGCCTCCACTCTAACCACTAGGCTCCCTGCCACCTCTACACTCTAACCACCAGGCTACCCTGCCGCCTCTCCACTCTAACCACTAGGCTACCTGCCACCTCTACACTCTAACCACTAGGCTCCCCTGCCACCTCTCCACTCTAACCACTAGGCTACCTGCCACCTCTACACTCTAACCACTAGGCTCCCCTGCCGCCTCTCCACTCTAACCACTAGGCTCCCCTGCCACCTCTACACTCTAACCACCAGGCTACCCTGCCGCCTCTCCACTCTAACCACTAGGCTACCTGCCACCTCTACACTCTAACCACTAGGCTCCCCTGCCGCCTCTCCACTCTAACCACTAGGCTCCCCTGCCACCTCTACACTCTAACCACTAGGCTCCCCTGCCGCCTCTACACTCTAACCACTAGGCTACCTGCCGCCTCTACACTCTAACCACCAGGCTACCCTGCCGCCTCTACACTCTAACCGCCAGGCTCCCCTGCCGCCTCTACACTCTAACCACCAGGCTCCCCTGCCGCCTCTACACTCTAACCACTAGGCTACCTGCCACCTCTCCACTCTAACCACTAGGCTCCCCTGCCGCCTCTCCACTCTAACCACTAGGCTACCTGCCGCCTCTACACTCTAACCACTAGGCTACCCTGTCGCCTCTCCACTCTAACCACTAGGCTACCCTGCCGCCTCTACACTCTAACCACTAGGCTACCCTGCCGCCTCTACACTCTAACCACCAGGCTCCCCTGCCGCCCCAAGAGAAAAGTGAATGTAAACGGTGACGTAGCCTGGAGACTTACCACAGAGGGCTCTGTCTGCCGCTACAGTCTGCTGCAGAGTCTGCTCAGCATGGTCTCTCAGTTTACACTCAAACTGCAGAGCCTCCTGAAGTTTCCTCTTACTCTTCTTCTCTTTCTTCAGACGCTTCTGGATCAGCACTGAAAATACACACAACAGTTGAGAATTGTGAGGAATTGCAGTGCTTGTTTTTAGGGCTCACCGGAAACAGAGATGAGTAGTATGGTGTGCCGGTGGGTTGTGGGTAATGTAGTGTAGTGTCCAGTGTGTTGTGGGTAATGTAGTGTTAACCGACCTCTTTTTTTCTGCTCCATGGTGAGCTGTCTCTCTTAGCTCCCTCTCTCTGAACAGTTCACTGTGGGTAATGTAGTGTAGTGTGCAGTGTGTTGTGGGTAATGTAGTGTAGTGTGCAGTGTGTTGTGGGTAATGTAGTGTTAACCAACCTCTGTTTTTCTGCTCCATGGTGAGCTGTCTCTCCAGTGTCTCTCTGAACAGTTCACTGTGGGTAATGTAGTGTAGTGTGCAGTGTGTTATGGGTAATGTAGTGTAGTGTAGTGTGCAGTGTGTTGTGGGTAATGTAGTGTTAACCGACCTCTGTTTTTCTGCTCCATGGTGAGCTGTCTCTCCAGTGTCTCTCTGAGCTCCCTCTCTCTGAACAGTTCATTGTGGGTAATGTAGTGTAGTGTGCAGTGTGTTGTGGGTAATGTAGTGTAGTGTAGTGTGCAGTGTGTTGTGGGTAATGTAGTGTTAACCGACCTCTGTTTTTCTGCTCCATGGTGAGCTGTCTCTCCAGTGTCTCTCTTAGCTCCCTCTCTCTGAACAGTTCACTGTGGGTAATGTAGTGTAGTGTGCAGTGTGTTGTGGGTAATGTAGTGTAGTGTGCAGTGTGTTGTGGGTAATGCAGTGTAGTGTGCAGTGTGTTGTGGGTAATGTAGTGTTAACCAACCTCTGTTTTTCTGCTCCATGGTGAGCTGTCTCTCCAGTGTCTCTCTGAGCTCCCTCTCTCTGAACAGTTCACTGTGGGTAATGTAGTGTAGTGTGCAGTGTGTTGTGGGTAATGTAGTGTTAACCAACCTCTGCTTTTCTGCTCCATGGTGAGCTGTCTCTCCAGTGTCTCTCTGAGCTCCTCTCTCTGAACAGTTCACTGTGGGTAATGTAGTGTAGTGTGCAGTGTGTTGTGGGTAATGTAGTGTTAACCAACCTCTGTTTTTCAGCTCCATGGTGAGCTGTCTCTCCAGTGTCTCTCTGAGCTCCCTCTCTCTGAACAGTTCATTGTGGGTAATGTAGTGTAGTGTGCAGTGTGTTGTGGGTAATGTAGTGTAGTGTGCAGTGTGTTGTGGGTAATGTAGTGTTAACCGACCTCTGTTTTTCTGCTCCATGGTGAGCTGTCTCTCCAGTGTCTCTCTTAGCTCCCTCTCTCTGAACAGTTCACTGTGGGTAATGTAGTGTAGTGTGCAGTGTGTTGTGGGTAATGTAGTGTAGTGTGCAGTGTGTTGTGGGTAATGTAGTGTTAACCGACCTCTGTTTTTCTGCTCCATGGTGAGCTGTCTCTCCAGTGTCTCTCTTAGCTCCCTCTCTCTGAACAGTTCACTGTGGGTAATGTAGTGTAGTGTGCAGTGTGTTGTGGGTAATGTAGTGTTAACCGACCTCTGTTTTTCTGCTCCATGGTGAGCTGTCTCTCCAGTGTCTCTCTGAGCTCCCTCTCTCTGAACAGTTCCATCTTCAGCTCTGACTTCTCCGTCTGCACCTGCTTGTCCTGAGCACGCGTGTTGTCGATGGCAACCTTCAGCAAGCCCTGCTTGGAGGGCACAGAGTAAGACACACATCAAGAGGCTGTTACACTAAATCCATACATCACTGTAGTGTGTAGTCTGTG
This sequence comes from Oncorhynchus masou masou, assembly GCF_036934945.1. Lineage (NCBI taxonomy): Eukaryota > Metazoa > Chordata > Actinopteri > Salmoniformes > Salmonidae > Oncorhynchus > Oncorhynchus masou. Next base: position 15,679 of record NW_027008596.1, read on the forward strand.
ATCCCCAAGGTGATCCCCAGGTGATCCCCAAGAGACACAGTTAGAGAGATGAGATGAGGTGATCCCCAAGACACACAGATAGAGAGATGAGATGGAGCCCAGAGACACAGATAGAGAGATGAGGTGGAGCCCAGAGACACAGATAGAGAGATGAGATGGAGCCCAGAGACACAGATAGAGAGATGAGGTGGAGCCCAGAGACACAGATAGAGAGATGAGGTGGAGCCCAGAGACACAGGTCGAGAGATGAGGTGGAGCCCAGAGACACAGATAGAGAGATGAGGTGGAGCCCAGAGACACAGGTCGAGAGATGAGGTGGAGCCCAGAGACACAGATAGAGAGATGAGGTGGAGCCCAGAGACACAGATAGAGAGCTGAGATGGAGCCCAGAGACACAGATAGAGAGATGAGGTGGAGCCCAGAGACACAGGTAGAGAGCTGAGATGGAGCCCAGAGACACAGATAGAGAGATGAGGTGGAGCCCAGAGACACAGATAGAGAGATGAGATGAGGTGGAGCCCAGAGACACAGATAGAGAGATGAGGTGAGGTGGAGCCCAGAGACACAGATAGAGAGATGAGATGAGGTGGAGCCCAGAGACACAGATAGAGTGATGAGATGAGAGTGGAGCCCAGAGACACAGATAGAGAGATGAGATGAGGTGGAGCCCAGAGACACAGATAGAGAGATGAGATGAGGTGGAGCCCAGAGACACAGATAGAGAGATGAGGTGAGGTGGAGCCCAGAGACACAGATAGAGAGATGAGATGAGGTGGAGCCCAGAGACACAGATAGAGAGATGAGATGAGGTGGAGCCCAGAGACACAGATAGAGAGATGAGGTGAGGTGGAGCCCAGAGACACAGATAGAGAGATGAGGTGGAGCCCAGAGACACAGATAGAGAGATGAGATGAGGTGGAGCCCAGAGACACAGATAGAGAGATGAGATGAGGTGGAGCCCAGAGACACAGATAGAGAGATGAGATGAGGTGGAGCCCAGAGACACAGATAGAGAGATGAGGTGAGGTGGAGCCCAGAGACACAGATAGAGAGATGAGGTGAGGTGGAGCCCAGAGACACAGATAGAGAGATGAGATGAGGTGGAGCCCAGAGACACAGATAGAGAGATGAGATGAGGTGGAGCCCAGAGACACAGATAGAGAGATGAGATGAGGTGGAGCCCAGAGACACAGATAGCGAGATGAGATGAGGTGGAGCCCAGAGACGCAGATAGAGAGATGAGGTGGAGCCCAGAGACACAGATAGAGAGATGAGGTGAGGTGGAGCCCAGAGACACAGATAGAGAGATGAGATGAGGTGGAGCCCAGAGACACAGATAGAGAGATGAGGTGAGGTGGAGCCCAGAGACACAGATAGAGAGATGAGATGAGGTGGAGCCCAGAGACACAGATAGAGAGATGAGATGAGGTGGAGCCCAGAGACACAGATAGAGAGATGAGATGAGGTGGAGCCCAGAGACACAGATAGAGAGATGAGATGAGGTGGAGCCCAGAGACACAGATAGAGAGATGAGATGAGGTGGAGCCCAGAGACACAGATAGAGAGATGAGATGGAGCCCAGAGACACAGATAGAGAGATGAGATGGAGCCCAGAGACACAGATAGAGAGATGAGATGAGGTGGAGCCCAGAGACACAGATAGAGAGATGAGATGAGGTGGAGCCCAGAGACACAGATAGAGAGATGAGATGAGGTGGAGCCCAGAGACACAGATAGAGAGATGAGATGAGGTGGAGCCCAGAGACACAGATAGAGAGATGAGATGAGATGGAGCCCAGAGACACAGATAGAGAGATGAGATGGAGCCCAGAGACACAGATAGAGAGATGAGGTGAGGTGGAGTTACTCATCCAGATGTGTGATAACAAACTGTGAGTAGAGAAAGAAGATGCAGCCTCCAATATCAAAACATCGTTCAGCAAAACATCGTCACCATTACACCTTCTGGGACGATTCAGTCGAGAACAGAGAGTAGAGCCCCACCTGGATGTTAGTGAGCAGAGTCTCTATTGACGACAGCCCCTCAGGGAAGATAAAGGGCCCGGGGAACCCTGGAGGAAGCTTCTGCCCCGAGAACGACAGCCTCTCATAGCCGTCTCTGATTGGTTCTCTGACTGGCTCTCTGATTGGTTCTCTGACTGTCTGGGTGCTCAGGGAACCACAGTCATCTTGCGAACAGACAAAAGAAAATAGCAGAGAAGTCATCAGAATGCATTTACCGTTGTGTTTGGCTCTTCTGGGGAAAGACAGAGAGAGAGAGAGAGAGAGTGATGGTGATATTAATTATTCAGAACATGCAAAATAGAGGAAGATTGTGATTGGCTGTGTCCACGACTAAACTACAACTGACAAAGTCAAGAAACCACACCCAACCTTTTCAGTGTGGCTCCACTGAAGACACACAGATGGAAACACCCTGTCCTCTGAGTATACTGTAATACTGGGTTCACAGATGTCTGTTCTCCTGCACTACTGATAACTATGTCATGGCCACGTTTAAATCACACACGTTCTCCCTCTTTGTCTTACTCCTCACTCTCACAGATAGACGTCTGCTATCTCTGCCAGTTGGCATAAAGGCAACAGCTGCTCTGTTTCTTTAATTAGTTTCAGTGTCTCTACAGATCAGATTGAGTTGTGTTGTTTAACCTCCTCTACAGATCAGATTGAGTTGTTTTGTTTAACCTCCTCTACAGATCAGATTGAGTTGTTTTGTTTAACCTCTACAGATCAGATTGAGTAGTGTTGTTTACCCTCTACAGATCAGATTGAGTAGTGCTGTTTTACCTCTACAGATCAGATTGAGTAGTGCTGTTTTACCTCTACAGATCAGATTGAGTAGTGTTGTTTTACCTCTACAGATCAGATTGAGTAGTGTTGTTTAACCTCTACAGATCAGATTGAGTAGTGTTGTTTACCCTCTACAGATCAGATTGAGTTGTGTTGTTTACCCTCTACAGATCAGATTGAGTAGTGTTGTTTAACCTCTACAGATCAGATTGAGTAGTGTTGTTTAACCTCTACAGATCAGATTGAGTAGTGTTGTTTTACCTCTACAGATCAGATTGAGTAGTGTTGTTTACCCTCTACAGATCAGATTGAGTTGTGTTGTTTACCCTCTACAGATCAGATTGAGTAGTGTTGTTTTACCTCTACAGATCAGATTGAGTAGTGTTGTTTACCCTCTACAGATCAGATTGAGTAGTGTTGTTTACCCTCTACAGATCAGATTGAGTAGTGTTGTTTTACCTCTACAGATCAGATTGAGTAGTGTTGTTTTACCTCCTCTACAGATCAGATTGAGTAGTGTTGTTTAACCTCTACAGATCAGATTGAGTTGTGTTGTTTACCCTCTACAGATCAGATTGAGTAGTGTTGTTTAACCTCTACAGATCAGATTGAGTAGTGTTGTTTAACCTCTACAGATCAGATTGAGTAGTGTTGTTTTACCTCTACAGATCAGATTGAGTAGTGTTGTTTAACCTCCTCTACAGATCAGATTGAGTAGTGTTGTTTTACCTCTACAGATCAGATTGAGTAGTGTTGTTTTACCTCCTCTACAGATCAGATTGAGTAGTGTTGTTTTACCTCTACAGATCAGATTGAGTAGTGTTGTTTTACCTCTACAGATCAGATTGAGTAGTGTTGTTTTACCTCTACAGATCAGATTGAGTAGTGTTGTTTTACCTCCTCTACAGATCAGATTGAGTAGTGTTGTTTTACCTCTACAGATCAGATTGAGTAGTGTTGTTTTACCTCTACAGATCAGATTTAGTTGTGTTGTTTAACCTCCTCTACAGATCAGATTGAGTAGTGTTGTTTTACCTCTACAGATCAGATTGAGTAGTGTTGTTTTACCTCTACAGATCAGATTGAGTTGTGTTGTTTCACCTCCTCTACAGATCAGATTGAGTAGTGTTGTTTTACCTCTACAGATCAGATTGAGTAGTGTTGTTTACCCTCTACAGATCAGATTGAGTAGTGTTGTTTTACCTCTACAGATCAGATTGAGTAGTGTTGTTTAACCTCCTCTACAGATCAGATTGAGTAGTGCTGTTTTACCTCTACAGATCAGATTGAGTAGTGTTGTTTACCATCTACAGATCAGATTGAGTAGTGTTGTTTAACCTCTACAGATCAGATTGAGTAGTGTTGTTTAACCTCTACAGATCAGATTGAGTAGTGTTGTTTTACCTCCTCTACAGATCAGATTGAGTAGTGTTGTTTACCCTCTACAGATCAGATTGAGTAGTGTTGTTTAACCTCTACAGATCAGATTGAGTTGTGTTGTTTTACCTCTA
>NW_027008596.1:27500-30000 GCF_036934945.1 Oncorhynchus masou masou
CTCTCCTCTCTCTCTTCTTCTCCTCTTCCACTCTCCTCTCCCTTTCTCATCTCCCTCTCTCCTCTCTCCAGATCTCCTCAACCAAGGTCATTGTTTTCCATTTTTTCTTTCCATCATTCTCTTTCTTATTCTCTCCTCTCCTCTTCCATCCCCTCTTCCCTCTCTCCTCTCCTCCTCTTCCATCCCTCCTTCCCTCTCTCCTCTTCCATCCCCCCTTCCCTCTCTCCTCTCCTCCTCTTCCATCCCTCCTTCCCTCTCCTCTTCCATCCCCCATTCCCTCTCTCCTCTCCACCTCTTCCATCCCTATCTCCTCTCCTCCTCTTCCATCCCCCCTTCCCTCTCTCCTCTCCTCCTCTTCCATCCCTCCTTCCCTCTCCCCTCTTCTATCCCTCCTTCCCTCTCTCCTCTCCTCCTCTTCCATCCCTCTCTCCTCTCCCCTCTCCTCCTCTTCCTTCCCTCTCTCCTCGTTCCTCTTCCATCCCTCTCTCCTCTCCTCCTCTTCCATCCCCCCTTCCCTCTCTCCTCTCCTCCTCTTCCATCCCTCCTTCCCTCTCCCCTCTTCCATCCCTCCTTCCCTCTCTCCTCTCCTCCTCTTCCATCCCTCTCTCCTCTCCTCCTCTTCCTTCCCTCTCTCCTCGTTCCTCTTCCATCCCTCTCTCCTCTCCTCCTCTTCCATCCCTCTCCCCTCTCCTCCTCTCTCCTCTCCTCCTCTTCCATCCCTCTCTCCTCTCTCCTCTCCTCCTCTTCCATCCCTCTCTCCTCTCCTCCTCTTCCATCCCTCTCTCCTCTCCCCTCTCCTCCTCTTCCTTCCCTCTCTCCTCTCCTCCTCTTCCATCCCTCCTTCCCTCTCTCCTCTTCCATACCCCCTTCCCTCTCTCCTCTCCTCCTCTTCCATCCCTCTCTCCTCTCTCCTCTCCTCCTCTTCCATCCCTCTCCCCTCTCCTCCTCTTCCATCCCCCTTCCCTCTCTCCTCTTCCATCCCCCTTCCCTCTCCTCCTCTTCCATCCCACCTTCCCTCTCTCCTCTCTCCTCTCCTCCTCTTCCATCCCCCCTTCCCTCTCTCCTCTCCTCCTCTTCCATCCCTCTCCCCTCTCCTCCTCTTCCATCCCTCCTTCCCTCTCTCCTCTCCTCCTCTTCCATCCCTCTCTCCTCTCCACTCTCCTCCTCTTCCATCCCTCCTTCCCTCTCTCCTCTCCCCTCTCCTCCTCTTCCATCCCCCCTTCACTCTCTCCTCTCCTCCTCTTCCATCCCTCTCTCCTCTCCTCCTCTTCCATCCCTCTCCCCTCTCCCTCCTCTTCCATCCCTCTCTCCTCTCCCCTCTCCTCCTCTTCCTTCCCTCTCCCTCTCCTCCTCTTCCATCCCTCTCTCCTCTCCTCCTCTTCCATCCCCCCATCCCTCTCTCCTCTCCTCATCTTCCTTCCCCTCTCCTCTCCCTCTCCTCCTCTTCCATCCCTCTCCCCTCTCCTCCTCTTCCATCCCTATCTCCTCTCTCCTCTCCTCCTCTTCCATCCCTCCATCCCTCTCTCCTCTCCCATCTCCTCCTCCTCTTCCATCCCTCTCCCCTCTCCTCCTCTTCCATCCGTCTCTCCTCTCCCCTCTCCTCCTCTTCCATCCCTCTCTCCTCTCCTCCTCTTCCATCCCTCTCTCCTCTCCTCCTCTTCCATCCCTCTCCCCTCTCCTCCTCTCCTCTCCTCCTCTTCCATCCCTCTCTCCTCTCCTCCTCCCTCTCCTCCTCTTCCATCCCTCTCTCCTCTCCTCCTCTTCCATCCCTCTCTCCTCTCCTCCTCCCCTCTCCTTCTCTCCCCACTCCTCTCCTCCTCTTCCTTCCCTCTCTCCTCTCTCCTCTCCTCCTCCCCTCTCCCCTCCTCCTCTCCTCTCCCCTCTCCTCTCCTCCTCTTCCTTCCCTCTCTCCTCTCCTCCTCTTCCATCCCTCTCTCCTCTCCCCTCTTCCACCCCTCTCTCCTCTCCTCCTCCCCTCTCCTCTCCCCACTCCTCTCCTCCTCTTCCTTCCCTCTCTCCTCTCCCCTCTCCTCCTCTTCCTTCCCTCTCTCCTCTCTCCTCTCCTCCTCTTCCTTCCCTCTCTCCTCTCCTCCTCTTCCATCCCTCTCTCCTCTCCCCTCTCCTCCTCTTCCATCCCTCTCTCCTCTCCCCTCTCCTCCTCTCCTCCTCCCCTCTCCTCCCTCTCCTCTCCCCTCCTCCTCCCCTCTCCTCTCCTCCTCTTCCTTCCCTCTCCCCTCTCCCCTCCTCTCCTCTCCCCTCTCCCCTCCTCCTCCCCCTCTCCCCTCTCCTCTCCTCCTCTTCCTTCCCTCTCTCCTCTCCCCTCTCCTCCTCTTCCATCCCTCTCTCCTCTCCTCTCCTCCTCCCCTCCTCCCCTCTCCTCCTCCCCTCTCCTCCTCTCCTCCTCTCCTCCTCCCCTCTCCCCTCCTCCTCTCCTCTCCTCTCCCCTCTCCTCCTCTCCTCTCCTCCTCTCCTCCTCTCCTCTCCTCCTCTTCCTTCCCTC
>NW_027008596.1:37500-86066 GCF_036934945.1 Oncorhynchus masou masou
TGGTTCCTCTTAGGAGGGACCCCACCTCTCTCAACATGGTTCCTCTTAGGAGGGACCCCACCTCTCTCAACATGGTTCCTTTTAGGAGGTCCCTACCTCTCTCAACATGGTTCCTCTTAGGATGGACCCTACCTCTCTCAACATGGTTCCTCTTAGGAGGACCCTACCTCTCTCAACATGGTTCCTCTTAGGATGGACCCCACCTCTCTCAACATGGTTCCTCTTAGGAGGGACCCTACCTCTCTCAACATGGTTCCTCTTAGGATGGACCCCACCTCTCTCAACATGGTTCCTCTTAGGAGGACGCTACCTCTCTCAACATGGTTCCTCTGAGGAGGACGCTACCTCTCTCAACATGGTTCCTCTTAGGAGGGACCCCACCTCTCTCAACATGGTTCCTCTTAGGAGGGACCCCACCTCTCTCAACATGGTTCCTTTTAGGAGGTCCCTACCTCTCTCAACATGGTTCCTCTTAGGATGGACCCTACCTCTCTCAACATGGTTCCTCTTAGGAGGACCCTACCTCTCTCAACATGGTTCCTCTTAGGATGGACCCCACCTCTCTCAACATGGTTCCTCTTAGGAGGGACCCTACCTCTCTCAACATGGTTCCTCTTAGGATGGACCCCACCTCTCTCAACATGGTTCCTCTTAGGAGGGACCCCACCTCTCTCAACATGGTTCCTCTTAGGAGGACCCCACCTCTCTCAACATGGTTCCTCTTAGGAGGACCCCACCTCTCTCAACATGGTTCCTCTTAGGAGGACCCTACCTCTCTCAACATGGTTCCTCTTAGGAGGGACCCTACCTCTCTCAACATGGTTCCTCTTAGGAGGGACCCTACCTCTCTCAACATGGTTCCTCTTAGGAGGGACCCCACCTCTCTCAACATGGTTCCTCTTAGGAGGGACCCCACCTCTCTCAACATGGTTCCTCTTAGGAGGGACCCCACCTCTCTCAACATGGTTCCTCTTAGCTTCGTGGCCAGAGTCCAGGCTGGCCACATCTCCTTCTTTAGGACCAGGCACAGCACTGGGAGATAGACCCAACAGAGCATGGCTGGAGGACAGGCCGTTCTGCTGCACGTCTGGAACACACAGTATCACTTTACAGAGGAGGTCAACGTGTTTTGTATTTATCATGGATCCCCATTACTACTCTACTCTGAAGCTACTCTTCCTGGGGTCCAGCATAATGAAGGCAGTTTATAACGTTTTAAAAACATTACAACACATAGTGGCTAGCCTGATGTCATACCTGACACTAAAGTGGATCTTTAATGACATTGACAGAGCAAAGAGACTGTTGCTTTCCCTGACTGGACTCATAATCTGGTTCCAGACGAAGCTGGAGAGACAGTAGAGATGAGAGTACTGTGTTGGGTTAGTGTACGGGTCCTGTCTGTAGAGTGTTCTGTGTGCTGGGTTAGGGTACGGGTCCAGTCTGTAGAGTGTTCTGTGTGCTGGGTTAGGGTACGGGTCCTGTCTGTAGAGTGTTCTGTGTGCTGGGTTAGGGTACGGGTCCTGTCTGCAGAGTGTTCTGTGTGCTGGGTTAGGGTACGTACGGGTCCTGTCTGTAGAGTGTTCTGTGTGCTGGGTTAGGGTTAGGGTACGGATCCTGTCTGTAGAGTGTTCTGTGTGCTGGGTTAGGGTACGGGTCCTGTCTGTAGAGTGTTCTGTGTGCTGGGTTAGGGTACGTACGGGTCCTGTCTGTAGAGTGTTCTGTGTGCTGGGTTAGGGTACGTACGGGTCCTGTCTGTAGAGTGTTCTGTGTGCTGGGTTAGGGTACGTACGGGTCCTGTCTGTAGAGTGTTCTGTGTGCTGGGTTAGGGTACGGGTCCTGTCTGCAGAGTGTTCTGTGTGCTGGGTTAGTGTACGGTCCTGTCTGTAGAGAGTTCTGTGTGCTGGGTTAGGGTTAGGGTACGTACGGGTCCTGTCTGTAGAGTGTTCTGTGTGCTGGGTTAGGGTTAGGGTACGGTCCTGTCTGTAGAGTGTTCTGTGTGCTGGGTTAGGGTTAGGGTACGTACGGGTCCTGTCTGTAGAGTGTTCTGTGTGCTGGGTTAGGGTACGGTCGGGTCCTGTCTGTAGAGTGTTCTGTGTGCTGGGTTGGGGTACGGGTCCTGTCTGTAGAGTGTTCTGTGTGCTGGGTTAGGGTACGGGTCCTGTCTGTAGAGAGTTCTGTGTGCTGGGTTAGGGTACGGGTCCTCTCTGTAGAGTGTTCTGTGTGCTGGGTTAGGGTACGGGTCCTGTCTGTAGAGTGTTCTGTGTGCTGGGTTAGGGTTAGGGTACGTACGGGTCCTGTCTGCAGAGTGTTCTGTGTGCTGGGTTAGGGTTAGGGTACGTACGGGTCCTGTCTGTAGAGTGTTCTGTGTGCTGGGTTGGGGTACGTACGGGTCCTGTCTGCAGAGTGTTCTGTGTGCTGGGTTAGGGTTAGGGTACGTATGGGTCCTGTCTGTAGAGTGTTCTGTGTGCTGGGTTAGGGTTAGGGTACGTACGGGTCCTGTCTGTAGAGTGTTCTGTGTGCTGGGTTAGGGTACGTACGGGTCCTGTCTGTAGAGTGTTCTGTGTGCTGGGTTAGGGTACGTACGGGTCCTGTCTGTAGAGTGTTCTGTGTGCTGGGTTAGGGTTAGGGTACGTACGGGTCCTGTCTGTAGAGTGTTCTGTGTGCTGGGTTAGGGTACGTATGGGTCCTGTCTGCAGAGTGTTCTGTGTGCTGGGTTAGGGTACGTACGGGTCCTGTCTGTAGAGTGTTCTGTGTGCTGGGTTAGGGTTAGGGTACGTACGGGTCCTGTCTGCAGAGTGTTCTGTGTGCTGGGTTAGTGTTAGTGTACGGGTCCTGTCTGCAGAGTGTTCTGTGTGCTGGGTTAGGGTACGTACGGGTCCTGTCTGTAGAGTGTTCTGTGTGCTGGGTTAGGGTACGTACGGGTCCTGTCTGCAGAGTGTTCTGTGTGCTGGGTTAGGGTACGTATGGGTCCTGTCTGCAGAGTGTTCTGTGTGCTGGGTTAGGGTACGTACGGGTCCTGTCTGTAGAGTGTTCTGTGTGCTGGGTTAGGGTTAGGTACGTACGGGTCCTGTCTGTAGAGTGTTCTGTGTGCTGGGTTAGGGTTAGGGTACGTACGGGTCCTGTCTGCAGAGTGTTCTGTGTGCTGGGTTAGGGTACGTACGGGTCCTGTCTGCAGAGTGTTCTGTGTGCTGGGTTAGGGTACGTACGGGTCCTGTCTGTAGAGTGTTCTGTGTGCTGGGTTAGGGTTAGGGTACGTACGGGTCCTGTCTGCAGAGTGTTCTGTGTGCTGGGTTAGGGTACGTACGGGTCCTGTCTGCAGAGTGTTCTGTGTGCTGGGTTAGGGTACGTACGGGTCCTGTCTGCAGAGTGTTCTGTGTGCTGGGTTAGGGTACGTACGGGTCCTGTCTGTAGAGTGTTCTGTGTACTGGGTTAGGGTACGTACGGGTCCTGTCTGCAGAGTGTTCTGTGTGCTGGGTTAGGGTACGTACAGGTCCTGTCTGTAGAGTGTTCTGTGTGCTGGGTTGGGGTACGGGTCCTGTCTGCAGAGTGTTCTGTGTGCTGGGTTGGGGTACGGGTCCTGTCTGTAGAGTGTTCTGTGTACTGGGTTAGGGTACGTACGGGTCCTGTCTGCAGAGTGTTCTGTGTGCTGGGTTAGGGTACGTACAGGTCCTGTCTGTAGAGTGTTCTGTGTGCTGGGTTAGGGTACGGGTCCTGTCTGCAGAGTGTTCTGTGTGCTGGGTTAGGGTACGGGTCCTGTCTGCAGAGTGTTCTGTGTGCTGGGTTAGGGTACGGGTCCTGTCTGTAGAGTGTTCTGTGTACTGGGTTAGGGTTAGGGTACGTACGGGTCCTGTCTGCAGAGTGTTCTGTGTGCTGGGTTAGGGTTAGGGTCTTGTCTGCAGAGTGTTCTGTGTGCTGGGTTAGGTACGTACAGGTCCTGTCTGTAGAGTGTTCTGTGTGCTGGGTTAGGGTACGTACGGGTCCTGTCTGCAGAGTGTTCTGTGTGCTGGGTTAGGGTTAGGGTATGGGTCCTGTCTGTCGAGTGTTCTGTGTGCTGGGTTAGGGTACGGGTCCTGTCTGTAGAGTGTTCTGTGTGCTGGGTTAGGGTACGTACGGGTCCTGTCTGTAGAGTGTTCTGTGTGCTGGGTTAGGGGGTACGGGTCCTGTCTGCAGAGTGTTCTGTGTGCTGGGTTAGGGTACGTACGGGTCCTGTCTGCAGAGTGTTCTGTGTGCTGGGTTAGGGTACGGGTCCTGTCTGTAGAGTGTTCTGTGTGCTGGGTTAGGGTACGGTCCTGTCTGTAGAGTGTTCTGTGTGCTGGGTTAGGGTACGGTCCTGTCTGTAGAGTGTTCTGTGTGCTGGGTTAGGGTACGGTCCTGTCTGTAGAGTGTTCTGTGTGCTGGGTTAGGGTACGGGTCCTGTCTGTAGAGTGTTCTGTGTGCTGGGTTAGGGTTAGGGTACGGGTCCTGTCTGCAGAGTGTTCTGTGTGCTGGGTTAGGGTACGGGTCCTGTCTGTAGAGAGTTCTGTGTGCTGGGTTAGGGTTAGGGTACGTACGGGTCCTGTCTGTAGAGTGTTCTGTGTGCTGGGTTAGGGTTAGGGTACGGTCCTGTCTGTAGAGTGTTCTGTGTGCTGGGTTAGGGTTAGGGTACGTACGGGTCCTGTCTGTAGAGTGTTCTGTGTGCTGGGTTAGGGTACGGGTCCTGTCTGTAGAGTGTTCTGTGTGCTGGGTTAGGGTACGGGTCCTGTCTGTAGAGTGTTCTGTGTGCTGGGTTAGGGTACGGGTCCTGTCTGTAGAGTGTTCTGTGTGCTGGGTTAGGGTACGGGTCCTCTCTGTAGAGTGTTCTGTGTGCTGGGTTAGGGTACGGGTCCTGTCTGTAGAGTGTTCTGTGTGCTGGGTTAGGGTTAGGGTACGTACGGGTCCTGTCTGCAGAGTGTTCTGTGTGCTGGGTTAGGGTTAGGGTACGTACGGGTCCTGTCTGTAGAGTGTTCTGTGTGCTGGGTTAGGGTACGTACGGGTCCTGTCTGCAGAGTGTTCTGTGTGCTGGGTTAGGGTTAGGGTACGTATGGGTCCTGTCTGTAGAGTGTTCTGTGTGCTGGGTTAGGGTTAGGGTACGTACGGGTCCTGTCTGTAGAGTGTTCTGTGTGCTGGGTTAGGGTACGTACGGGTCCTGTCTGTAGAGTGTTCTGTGTGCTGGGTTAGGGTACGTACGGGTCCTGTCTGTAGAGTGTTCTGTGTGCTGGGTTAGGGTTAGGGTACGTACGGGTCCTGTCTGTAGAGTGTTCTGTGTGCTGGGTTAGGGTACGTATGGGTCCTGTCTGCAGAGTGTTCTGTGTGCTGGGTTAGGGTACGTACGGGTCCTGTCTGTAGAGTGTTCTGTGTGCTGGGTTAGGGTTAGGGTACGTACGGGTCCTGTCTGCAGAGTGTTCTGTGTGCTGGGTTAGTGTTAGTGTACGGGTCCTGTCTGCAGAGTGTTCTGTGTGCTGGGTTAGGGTACGTACGGGTCCTGTCTGTAGAGTGTTCTGTGTGCTGGGTTAGGGTACGTACGGGTCCTGTCTGCAGAGTGTTCTGTGTGCTGGGTTAGGGTACGTATGGGTCCTGTCTGCAGAGTGTTCTGTGTGCTGGGTTAGGGTACGTACGGGTCCTGTCTGTAGAGTGTTCTGTGTGCTGGGTTAGGGTTAGGGTACGTACGGGTCCTGTCTGTAGAGTGTTCTGTGTGCTGGGTTAGGGTTAGGGTACGTACGGGTCCTGTCTGCAGAGTGTTCTGTGTGCTGGGTTAGGGTACGTACGGGTCCTGTCTGCAGAGTGTTCTGTGTGCTGGGTTAGGGTACGTACGGGTCCTGTCTGTAGAGTGTTCTGTGTGCTGGGTTAGGGTTAGGGTACGTACGGGTCCTGTCTGCAGAGTGTTCTGTGTGCTGGGTTAGGGTACGTACGGGTCCTGTCTGCAGAGTGTTCTGTGTGCTGGGTTAGGGTACGTACGGGTCCTGTCTGCAGAGTGTTCTGTGTGCTGGGTTAGGGTACGTACGGGTCCTGTCTGTAGAGTGTTCTGTGTACTGGGTTAGGGTACGTACGGGTCCTGTCTGCAGAGTGTTCTGTGTGCTGGGTTAGGGTACGTACAGGTCCTGTCTGTAGAGTGTTCTGTGTGCTGGGTTAGGGTACGGGTCCTGTCTGCAGAGTGTTCTGTGTGCTGGGTTAGGGTACGGGTCCTGTCTGTAGAGTGTTCTGTGTACTGGGTTAGGGTACGTACGGGTCCTGTCTGCAGAGTGTTCTGTGTGCTGGGTTAGGGTACGTACAGGTCCTGTCTGTAGAGTGTTCTGTGTGCTGGGTTAGGGTACGGGTCCTGTCTGCAGAGTGTTCTATGTGCTGGGTTAGGGTACGGGTCCTGTCTGCAGAGTGTTCTGTGTGCTGGGTTAGGGTACGGGTCCTGTCTGTAGAGTGTTCTGTGTACTGGGTTAGGGTTAGGGTACGTACGGGTCCTGTCTGCAGAGTGTTCTGTGTGCTGGGTTAGGGTACGTACGGGTCCTGTCTGCAGAGTGTTCTGTGTGCTGGGTTAGGGTACGTACAGGTCCTGTCTGTAGAGTGTTCTGTGTGCTGGGTTAGGGTACGTACGGGTCCTGTCTGTAGAGTGTTCTGTGTGCTGGGTTAGGGTTAGGGTACGTACGGGTCCTGTCTGTAGAGTGTTCTGTGTGCTGGGTTAGGGTACGGGTCCTGTCTGTAGAGTGTTCTGTGTGCTGGGTTAGGGTACGTACGGGTCCTGTCTGTAGAGTGTTCTGTGTGCTGGGTTAGGGTACGGGTCCTGTCTGCAGAGTGTTCTGTGTGCTGGGTTAGGGTACGTACGGGTCCTGTCTGCAGAGTGTTCTGTGTGCTGGGTTAGGGTACGGGTCCTGTCTGTAGAGTGTTCTGTGTGCTGGGTTAGGGTACGTACGGGTCCTGTCTGCAGAGTGTTCTGTGTGCTGGGTTAGGGTACGTACGGGTCCTGTCTGCAGAGTGTTCTGTGTGCTGGGTTAGGGTACGTATGGGTCCTGTCTGCAGAGTGTTCTGTGTACTGGGTTAGTGTTAGGGTACGTACGGGTCCTGTCTGTAGAGTGTTCTGTGTGCTGGGTTAGGGTACGTACGGGTCCTGTCTGCAGAGTGTTCTGTGTGCTGGGTTAGGGTACGTACGGGTCCTGTCTGCAGAGTGTTCTGTGTGCTGGGTTAGGGTACGTACGGGTCCTGTCTGTAGAGTGTTCTGTGTGCTGGGTTAGGGTACGTACGGGTCCTGTCTGCAGAGTGTTCTGTGTGCTGGGTTAGGGTTAGGGTACGTACGGGTCCTGTCTGCAGAGTGTTCTGTGTGCTGGGTTAGGGTACGTACGGGTCCTGTCTGCAGAGTGTTCTGTGTGCTGGGTTAGGGTACGTACGGGTCCTGTCTGTAGAGTGTTCTGTGTGCTGGGTTAGGGTACGTACGGGTCCTGTCTGCAGAGTGTTCTGTGTGCTGGGTTAGGGTACGGGTCCTGTCTGCAGAGTGTTCTGTGTGTGCTGGGTTAGGGTACGTACGGGTCCTGTCTGCAGAGTGTTCTGTGTGCTGGGTTAGGGTACGTACGGGTCCTGTCTGCAGAGTGTTCTGTGTGCTGGGTTAGGGTACGTACGGGTCCTGTCTGCAGAGTGTTCTGTGTGCTGGGTTAGGGTACGTACGGGTCCTGTCTGCAGAGTGTTCTGTGTGTACTGGGGAGCTGGAGATGCTGCTGCTGTGATGAGAGGACAGGTGACTCCCAGACCTCCTCCCGTCCTCCAGAGAGGGAGACGGACTGTCCCGAACACGCTCCTAGAATGAAGAACAACACCATAGTGGAAACACACGTCAACATCAATGAATATTTTAGAATAATAATCACCGTGTCCAGGAAAGGTTTGATGGGATGCTCTCATGGCTTGAAAGGAAACTTCTGGCATAATATCATGAGACCATCCAGTCTACCTTTATAACAGGTGGCCGTAGCATAATGTACTACAGTACCCATAATGCTCTGACCTACCTTTATAACACCGGTGACCATGCTAACATACCTTTATAACAGGTGGCCGTAGCATAATGTACTACAGTACCCATAATGCTCTGACCTACCTTTATAACAGGTGGCCGTAGCATAATGTACTACAGTACCCATAATGCTCTGACCTACCTTTATAACACCGGTGACCATGCTAACATACCTTTATAACACCGGTGACCATGCTAACATACCTTTATAACAGAGGGACCGACATGCTAACATACCTTTATAACGGAGGGACCTCCATGCTAACATACCTTTATAACGGAGGGACCTCCATGCTAACATACCTTCATAATAGAGGGACCGCCATGCTAACATACCTTCATAATAGAGGGACCGCCATGCTAACATACCTTTATAACGGAGGTGACCGCCATGCTAACATACCTTTACAACAGAGGTGACCATGCTAACATACCTTTACAACGGAGGTGACCGCCATGCTAACATACCTTCATAATAGAGGGACCGCCATGCTAACATACCTTCATAATAGAGGGACCTCCATGCTAACATACCTTTATAACGGAGGGACCTCCATGCTAACATACCTTTATAACGGAGGGACCTCCATGCTAACATACCTTCATAATAGAGGGACCGCCATGCTAACATACCTTCATAATAGAGGGACCGCCATGCTAACATACCTTTATAACGGAGGTGACCGCCATGCTAACATACCTTCATAACGGAGGGACCGCCATGCTAACATAAATTTATAACGGAAGTGGCCATGCTGACATACCTTTATAACACAGGTGGCCATGCTAACATACCTTTATAACACAGGTGACTATGCTAACATACCTTTATAACGGAAATGGCCATGCTAACATACCCTTATAACACAGGTGGCCATGCTAACATACGTTTATAACACAGGTGACTATGCTAACATACCTTTACAACAGAGGTGTTCTCCATGCTAACATACCTTTACAACAGAGGTGACCATGCTAACATACCTTTATAACACAGGTGACCATGCTAACATACCTTTACAACAGAGGTGACCATGCTAACATACCTTTACAACAGAGGTGACCATGCTAACATACCTTTACAACAGAGGTGTTCTCCATGCTAACATACCTTTGTAACAGAGGTGACCATGCTAACATACCTTTGTAACAGAGGTGACCTCCATGCTAACATACCTTTATAACAGAGGTGACCTCCATGCTGACATGCCTTTACAACAGAGGTGACCTCCATGCTGACATGCCTTTATAACAGAGGTGACCTCCATGCTAACATACCTTTATAACAGAGGTGACCTCCATGCTGACATACCTTTATAACAGAGGTGACCATGCTAACATACCTTTATAACAGAGGTGACCATGCTAACATACCTTTACAACAGAGGTGACCATGCTAACATACCTTTACAACAGAGGTGTTCTCCATGCTAACATACCTTTGTAACAGAGGTGACCATGCTAACATACCTTTGTAACAGAGGTGACCTCCATGCTAACATACCTTTACAACAGAGGTGACTTCAATGCTAACATACCTTTACAACAGAGGTAACCTCCATGCTGACATGCCTTTATAACAGAGGTGACCTCCATGCTAACATACCTTTATAACAGAGGTGACCTCCATGCTGACATACCTTTATAACAGAGGTGACCATGCTAACATACCTTTATAACAGAGGTGACCTCCATGCTAACATACCTTTATAACAGAGGTGACCTCCATGCTAACATACCTTTATAACAGAGGTGACCATGCTAACATACCTTTATAACAGAGGTAACCTCCATGCTAACATACCTTTATAACAGAGGTGACCTCCATGCTAACATACCTTTATAACAGAGGTGACCTCCATGCTGACATACCTTTATAACAGAGGTGACCATGCTAACATACCTTTATAACGGAGGTGACCATGCGGCCGCGGGAGGAGAGGGTAGAGTGGTGGACCTGGGCAGCAGAGGCCATGCTGGCTAACGTGTTGAGGTGGTTCATCTGACTCATTGCCATGGAGACGGAGGCAGGCGCCATACTGACAGGGATCAGGGGGTGTGACATCATCATGAACGGGAGGTGTTCCAGACCTGAGAGAGGGAGGGAGGGAGGGAGGGAAAGGGAGGGAGGGAGGGAGGGAGGGAGGGAGGGAGGGAGGGAGGGAGGGAGGGAGGGAGGGAGGGAAAGAAAGAAAGAAAGGGGGAGGAAACGGAGGAGGGAGGGAAAGGAGAGAGGAAAAGAGGGAGGGAGGGAAAGGAGAGAGGAAAAGGGAGAGGGAGGGAAAGGAGGGAGGAAAGGGGGAGGGAGGGAAAGGAGAGAGGAAAAGAGGGAGGGAGGGAAAGGAGAGAGGAAAAGGGGGGGAGGGAGGGAAAGGAGGGAGGAAAAGGGGGAGGGAAGGAAAGGAGAGAGGAAAAGGGGGAGGGAGGGGAAGGAGAGAGGAAAAGAGGGAGGGAGGGAAAGGGAGAGAGGAAAAGGGGGAGGGAGGGAAAGGAGGGAGGAAAAGGGGGAGGGAAGGAAAGGAGAGAGGAAAATTGGGAGGGAGGGAAAGGAGAGAGGAAAAGGGGGAGGGAGGGAAAGGAGAGAGGAAAAGGGGGAGGGAGGGAAAGGAGAGAAGAAAATGGGGGAGGGAGGGAAAGAGAGAAGGGGGGGGAGGGAGGGAAAGGAGGGAGGAAAAGGGGGAGGGAGGGAAGGGAGAGAGGAAAAGGGGGGAGGGAGGGAAAGGAGAGAGGAAAAGGGGGAGGGAGGGAAAGGAGAGAGGAAAAGGGGAGGGAGGGAAAGGGGGCGAGGAAAAGGGGGAGGGAGGGAAAGGGGGCGAGAAAGAGAGAGATGGTTTTCTATTCAGCTTTGTGGCAGCATAGCATACATTAGAAGGTGGAGTGTAAACCATTATATTGTCACACTCAGGACACTAGACCAAACAGAATGCTGTTTGACTTGTGAAACCAGATTTCCAGAGCAACATTTGTGATGCTCAACATCACAAAACCGAACATCTCTGGGGACATGAAACGCTTGAACAAACAAGGGGAAGAACATTTAAACAAAGAGTGGAAGGTCATATAACAACATCTGAGATGGACTCTTTGAAACAGCCAATCACAGTACAGAAAATACATCACACTCAATCTCCATGGCACTTGGCTTTTTTTGTCTTCTTGGTGAAATCACTAAAAAAGACTCTTAGTTGATGATCCAGAAATAGACACACAGTTCCATTTTGCTGTCCCTCTGTCATACTCTGAGTGAAGAGGAGAGGAAGAGGAGGAAGAGGTGGAAGAGGAGGAGGAGAAGGAAGAGAAGGAGGAAGAGGAGGGGGAGGAGGGGGAGAATAAGGAGGAGGAGAGGAGGAGGTGGAAGAGGAGGAGGAAGATGATGATGAAGAGGAGGAGGAGGAGGGGGAGAATAAGGAGGAGGAAAGGAGGAGGTGGAAGAGGAGGAGGAGAGGAGGAGGTGGAAGAGGAGGAGGAGAGGAGGGGTGTCTGAGAATAAAGGCTATTAGCTCTTCCACTTCACATTCTGACATTTATTATTTTGAATATAAAGCTTAAAGATGTTCAAATGAGAAGTTGTCTGTGAAGAGCTTTAGGACCTTTACTGGACATTGGAAAATGAAAATAGATAAAAGTGACTAATTAGACTGAATTGAATGATTGGACGATGTGGGAAAAACAAGACCCCTTTCCTTCCACTAGTATTGTGTTAGCAGACGACTAGAGATGTTAGATGTTAGCAGACGACTAGAGATGTTAGATGTTAGCAGACTACTAGAGATGTTAGATGTTAGCAGACGACTAGAGATGTTAGATGTTAGCAGACGACTAGAGATGTTAGATGTTAGCAGACGACTAGAGATGTTAGATGTTAGCAGACGACTAGAGATGCTAGATGTTAGCAGACGACTAGAGATGTTAGATGTTAGCAGACGACTAGAGATGTTCGATGTTAGCAGACGACTAGAGATGTTAGATGTTAACAGACGACTAGAGATGTTAGATGTTAGCAGACGACTAGAGATGCTAGATGTTAGCAGACGACTAGAGATGTTCGATGTTAGCAGACGACTAGAGATGTTCGATGTTAGCAGACGACTAGAGATGTTAGATGTTAGCAGACGACTAGAGATGTTAGATGTTAGCAGACGACTAGAGATGTTAGATGTTAGCAGACGACTAGAGATGTTAGATGTTAGCAGACGACTAGAGATGTTAGATGTTAGCAGACGACTAGAGATGTTAGATGCTACCAGACTACTACAGAGATGTTAGATGTTATCAGACGACTAGAGATGTTAGATGTTAGCAGACGACTACAGAGATGTTAATGTTAGCAGACGACTAGAGATGTTAGATGTTAGCAGACGACTAGAGATGTTAGATGTTAGCAGACGACTAGAGATGTTAGATGTTAGCAGACTACTAGAGAGATGTTAGATGTTAGCAGACGACTACAGAGATGTTAGGCCCTCTCCTATTCTCGCTATACACCAAGTCACTTGGCTCTGTCATAACCTCACATGGTCTCTCCTATCATTGCTATGCAGACGACACACAATTAATCTTCTCCTTTCCCCCTTCTGATGACCAGGTGGCGAATCGCATCTCTGCATGTCTGGCAGACATATCAGTGTGGATGACGGATCACCACCTCAAGCTGAACCTCGGCAAGACGGAGCTGCTCTTCCTCCCGGGGAAGGACTGCCCGTTCCATGATCTCGCCATCACGGTTGACAACTCCATTGTGTCCTCCTCCCAGAGCGCTAAGAACCTTGGCGTGATCCTGGACAACACCCTGTCGTTCTCAACCAACATCATGGCGGTGGCCCGTTCCTGTAGGTTCATGCTCTACAACATCCGCAGAGTACGACCCTGCCTCACACAGGAAGCGGCGCAGGTCCTAATCCAGGCACTTGTCATCTCCCGTCTGGATTACTGCAACTCGCTGTTGGCTGGGCTCCCTGCCTGTGCCATTAAACCCCTACAACTCATCCAGAACGCCGCAGCCCGTCTGGTGTTCAACCTTCCCAAGTTCTCTCACGTCACCCCGCTCCTCCGCTCTCTCCACTGGCTTCCAGTTGAAGCTCGCATCCGCTACAAGACCATGGTGCTTGCCTACGGAGCTGTGAGGGGAACGGCACCGCAGTACCTCCAGGCTCTGATCAGGCCCTACACCCAAGCAAGGGCACTGCGTTCATCCACCTCTGGCCTGCTCGCCTCCCTACCATTGAGGAAGTACAGTTCCCGCTCAGCCCAGTCAAAACTGTTCGCTGCTCTGGCCCCCCAATGGTGGAACAAACTCCCTCACGACGCCAGGACAGCGGAGTCAATCACCACCTTCCGGAGACACCTGAAACCCCACCTCTTCAAGGAATACCTAGGATAGGATAAGTAATCCTTCTCACCACCCCCCCCCCCGTAATGATTTAGATGCACTATTGTAAAGTGGCTGTTCCACTGGATGTCAGAAGGTGAATTCACCAATTTGTAAGTCGCTCTGGATAAGAGCGTCTGCTAAATGACTTAAATGTAAATGTTAAATGTTAGATGTTAGCAGACGACTAGAGATGTTAGATGTTAGCAGACGACTACAGAGATGTTAACGTTAGCAGACGACTAGAGATGTTAGATGTTAGCAGACGACTAGAGATGTTAGATGTTAGCAGACGACTAGAGATGTTAGATGTTAGCAGACGACTAGAGATGTTAGATGTTAGCAGACTACTAGAGATGTTAGATGTTAGCAGACGACTAGAGATGTTAGATGTTAGCAGACGACTAGAGATGTTAGATGTAAGCAGACGACTAGAGATGTTAGATGCTACCAGACTACTACAGAGATGTTAGATGTTAGCAGACGACTACAGAGATGTTAGATGTTAGCAGACGACTAGAGAGATGTTAGATGTTAGCAGAAGACTACAGAGATGTTAGATGTTAGCAGACTACTACAGAGATGTTAGATGTTAGCAGACTACTACAGAGATGTTAGATGTTAGCAGACGACTAGAGATGTTAGATGTTAGCAGACTACTACAGAGATGTTCGATGTTAGCAGACGACTAGAGATGCTAGATGTTAGCAGACTACTAGAGATGTTAGATGTTAGCAGACTACTACAGAGATGTTAGATGTTAGCAGACTACTAGAGAGATGTTAGATGTTAGCAGACTACTAGAGAGATGTTAGATGTTAGCAGACGACTACAGAGATGTTAGATGTTAGCAGACGACTACTAGAGATGTTAGATGTTAGCAGTCTACTACAGAGATGTTAGATGTTAGCAGACTACTAGAGATGTTAGATGTTAGCAGACTACTAGAGATGTTAGATGTTAGCAGACTACTAGAGATGTTAGATGTTAGCAGACGACTAGAGATGTTAGATGTTAGCAGACGACTACTAGAGATGTTAGATGTTAGCAGACTACTACAGAGATGTTAGATGTTAGCAGACTACTAGAGATGTTAGATGTTAGCAGACTACTAGAGATGTTAGATGTTAGCAGACTACTACAGAGATGTTAGATGTTAGCAGACTACTAGAGATGTTAGATGTTAGCAGACTACTACAGAGATGTTAGATGTTAGCAGACGACTAGAGATGTTAGATGTTAGCAGACTACTAGAGATGTTAGATGTTAGCAGACGACTAGAGATGTTAGATGTTAGCAGACGACTAGAGATGTTAGATGTTAGCAGACTACTACAGAGATGTTAGATGTTAGCAGACTACTACAGAGATGTTAGATGTTAGTAGAGAGATCACTCAAAAGGAAGAAGCCACATGTTATAGTAAAAGTAAAATCAAAAGTCAAGTCCAAAAAGATGCTGTGCTGGTTAACAGTATGTTTCCACATTCCTAATTATTATTCTGGTGGAGACGTGTTCATGATTTACACCAGACTTCTGTCTTCCTTCAACTGTCACTTTATATCATGATGTCTGGAGGAGCTCAGTAGAAAGTGGTGACGACAAACAGACAGGCCTCAGAGAAGACTCCAGAACATTACTCCCTCTAACGGAAACACTACAGCGCTGTCAGGGTGTGTGTGTGTGTGTGTGTGTGTGTGTGTGTGTGTGTGTGTGTGTATGTGTGTGTGTTTTTCAGTCTCTCGGTCCCAGCTTTGATGCACCTGTACTGACCTCGCCTTCTGGATGATAGCGGGGTGAACCCCTGTCTATCATCAGACCCACTATTTCAGCCCTGTGTATCAGACCCACTATTTCATCCCTGTGTATCAGACCCACTATTTCATCCCTGTGTGCTGTTGAAATGTAACTATTTTATAGATGCATAAACCAATCCACATGGGAGAGAAGGGAACAATCTAAATATTGAACATTCAAGAAAACAAAACCAAAAATAAAACAATAGAAGCAGGAAGCGAAACAAAAGAGAGCTAATGACTGCTCTGTCGCCGTGCCAACGGAACGCTGAGTAATTCCAAACACAAAGACAAGAAACTTGGACCAAATTCCACACAATGTCCCAAATGTAATAGAATGTGTGCAAACAAAAAGAAGTCCCCAAAGAAGAGATGGAAACAGAAAGAAATTTTAAAAAGAAAAAGCTTTTACTAAATTAGGTGGATTACACATATGTGCAGTGGTTCATCTGGACGCCTTTTGCAATTGACCCTTCCTCACCCCCCCTCCATCCATCCCTCCCTCCCCCCCCCATCGCTCCCTCCCTCACCCTCCCTCCCTCCCTCCCTTCCTCACCCCCCATCCCTTCCTCACCCTCCCTCCCTCACCCCCATCCCTTCCTCACCCTCCCTCCCTCCCTCCCTCACCCCCCATCCCTTCCTCACCCTCCCTCCCTCACCCCCCATCCCTTCCTCACCCTCCCTCCCTCCCTCCCTCACCCTCCCTCCCTCCCTCCCTCACCCCCCATCCCTTCCTCACCCTCCCTCACCCCCCATCCCTTCCTCACCCTCCCTCCCTCCCTCACCCTCCCATCCCTTCCTCACCCTCCCATCCCTCCCTCACCCTCTCACCCTCCCTCCCCCTCCCTCTCTCCCTCCCTCAACCCGACCAGAAATAGAAACAAAAGCTGTCCTCCTGAATGGAAGGAGATGAACGGATGTTGGAGGAATGGAGGAATTGGTTATTGGTTGCTATAGGACCCAGCTAATTACATTATGTATTTTCTTCATGTCTGGCCTTGAAACTTCAGCATAATCCCTAACAAAGGTCGCCATGGTTGCTCATCTAAGAAAAAAATAAAATAAAAACTTATAGAACAGAAATACAAACAATGACAATAATGTTTAAAAAAACTACAAAAAGGTTTATGATCCAAACTCTGTCAGGTTGGATGGGGAGTGTCGCTGCACAGCTATTTTCAGGTCTCTCCAGAGATGTTCGATCAGGTTCAAGTCCGGGCTCTGGCTGGGCCACTAAAGGACATTCAGAGACTTGTCCCGAAGCCACTCCCGCGTTTTCTTGGCTGTGTGCTTAGGATCGTTGTCCTGTTGGAAGGTGAACCTTCGCCCCAGTCTGAGGTCATGAGCACACTGGAGCAGGTTTTCATCAAGGATCTCTCTGTACTTGTCATCTTTCCTTCGATCCTGACTAGTCTCCCAGTCCCTGACAGTGAAAAACATCCCCACAGCATGATGCTACCACCACCATGCTTCACAGTATGGATGGTGCCAGGTTTCCTCCAGAAGTGACACTTGGCATTCAGGCCAAAGAGTTCACTCATGGTTTCATCAGACCAGAGAATCTTGTTTCTCATGGTCTGAGTGTCCTTTAGGTGCGTTTTGGCAAACTCCAAGCGGGCTGTCATGTGCCTTTTGCTGAGGAGTGGCTTCCGTCTGGACCCCTCGACCATAAAGGCCTGATTGTTGGAGGGCTGCAGGGATGGTTGCCCTTCTGGAAGGTTCTCCCATCTCCGCAGAGGAACTCTGGAGTTCTGTCAGAGTGACCATTGGGTTCTTGGTCCCCTTCGTGCATCTCATAGCAAAGGGTCTGAATACTTACAGTACCAGTCAAAAGTTTGGACACACCCACCCCAGTTTTTATTTTATTTTTATTTCCTATTTTCTACATTGTAGAATAATAGCGAAGACATCAAAACTATGAAATAACACATGGAATCATCTCGTAAACCAAAAAGTGTTAAACAAATCAAAATATATTTTATATTCTTCTAAGTAGCCACCCTTTGCCTTGATGACAGCTTTGCATTCTCTCAACCAGCTTCATGAGGTAGTCACCTGGAATGCATTTCCATTAACAGGTGTGCCTTGTTAAAAGTTCATTTGTGGAATTTCTTTCCTTCTTAATGTGTTTGAGCCAATCAGTTGTGTTGTGACAAGGTAGGGTTGGTATACAGAAGATAGCCCCATTTGGTAAAAGACTGAGTCCATATTATGGCAAGAACAGCTCAAATAAGCAAAGAGAAACAACAGTCCATCATTACTTTAAGACATAAAGGTCAGTCAATACATAACATTTCAAGAACTTTGAACGTTTCTTCAAGTGCAGTCGCAAAAACCATCACGTGCTATGATGGAACTGGCTCTCATGAGGACCACCACAGGAAAGGAAGACCCAGAGTTACCTCTACTGCAGAGGATAAGTTCATTAGAGTTACCTCTGCTGCAGAGGATAAGTTCATTAGAGTTACCTCTGCTGCAGAGGATAAGTTCATTAGAGTTACCTCTGCTGCAGAGGATAAGTTCATTAGAGTTACCTCTGCTGCAGAGGATAAGTTCATGAGAGTTACCTCTGCTGTAGAGGATAAGTTAGGTTAGAGTTACCTCTGCTGCAGAGGATAAGTTCATTAGAGTTACCTCTGCTGCAGAGGATAAGTTCATGAGAGTTACCAGCCTCAGAAATTGCAGCCCAAATAAATACTTTGCAGAGTTCAAGTAACAGACACATCTCAACATCATCTGTTCAGAGGAGACATGAATCAGGCTTTATGGTCAAATGTCTGCAAAGAAGCCACTACTAAAGGGCACCAATAAGAAGAAGAGACTTGCTTGAGCCAAGAAACACGAGCAATGAGACCAAATTTGAGATTTTTGGTTCCAACTGCCGTGTCTTTGTGGAACAGATGATCTCCGCATGTGTGGTTCCCACCGTGAAGCATGGAGGAAGAGGTGTGAGGGTGCTTTGCTGGTGACACTGATTTATTTTGAATTCAAAGGCACACTTAACAAGCATGGCTACCACAGCATTCTGCAGCGATACGCCATCCCATCTGGTTTGAGCTTAGTGGGACTTTCATTTGTTTTTCAACAGGACAATGACCCAACACACCTCCAGGCTGTGTGAGGGCTATTTGACCAAGAAGGAGAGTGATGGAGTGCTGCATCAGATGACCTGGCCTCCTCCACAATCACCCGACCTCAACCCAATTGAGATGGTTTGGGATGAGTTGGACCGCAGAGTGAAGGAAAAGCAGCCAACAACTGCCCAGCATATGTGGGAACTCCTTCAAGACTGTTGGAAAAGCATTCCAGGTGAAGTTGGTTGAGAGAATGCCAAGAGTGTGCAAAGCAGTCATCTGTCCAAAAATGATGCAGAAAAATTAATCCATGCTTTTGTCACTTCTTGGTTAGACTACTGCAATGCTCTACTTTCCGGCTACCCGGATAAAGCACAAAATAAACTTCAGTTAGTGCTAAATATGGCTGCTAGAATCCTGACGAGAACCCAAAAATTTGATCATATTACTCCAGTGCTAGCCTCCCTACACTGGCTTCCTGTCAAAGCAAGGGCTGATTTCAAGGTTTTACTGCTCACCTACAAAGCATTACATGGGCTTGCTCCTACCTATCTCTCTGATTTGGTCCTGCCGTACATACCTACACGTACGCTACAGTCACAAGACGCAGGCCTCCTAATTGTCCCTAGAATTTCTAAGCAAACAGCTGGAGGCAGGGCTTTCTCCTATAGGGCTCCATTTTTATGGAACGGTCTGCCTACCCATGTCAGAGACGCAGACTCGGTCTCAACCTTTAAGTCTTTACTGAAGACTCATCTCTTCAGTGGGTCATATGATTGAGTGTAATCTGGCCCAGGAGTGGGAAGGTGAACGGAAGGCTCTGGAGCAACGAACCACCCTTGCTGTCTCTGCCTGGCGGGTTCCCCTCTTTCCACTGGGATTCTCTGCCTCTAACCCTATTACAGGGGCTGAGTCACTGGCTTACTGGGGCTCTCTCATGCCGTCCCTGGAAGGGTGCGTCACCTGAGTGGATTGATTCACTGATGTGGTCATCCTGTCTGGGTTGGCGCCTCCCCTTTGTGGGATATACTCAGCCTTGTCTCAGGATGGTAAGTTGGTGGTTGAAGATATCCCTCTAGTGGTGTGGGGGCTTTGGCAAAGTGGGTGGGGTTATATCCTTCCTGTTTGGCCCTGTCCGGGGAGTGTCCTCGGATGGGGCCACAGTGTCTCCTGACCCTTCCTGTCTCAGCCTCCAGTATTTATGCTGCAGTAGTTTATGTGTCGGGGGGCTAGGGTCAGTTTGTTATATCTGGAGTACTTCTCCTGTCCTATTCGGTGTCCTGTGTGAATCTAAGTGTGCGTTCTCTAATTCTCTCTTTCTTTCTCTCTCCTCGGCCTTTCTAGGGAGTTTTCCTAGCCACCGTGCTTCTACACCTGCATTGCTTGCTGTTTGGGGTTTTAGGCTGGGTTTCTGTACAGCACTTTGTGACATCAGCTGATGTACAAAGGGCGATATATATACATTTGATTTGATTTGATTTGAAGGCAAAGGGTGGCTACTTTGAAGAATCTAAAATATATTTTGATTTGTTTAACACTTTTTTGGTTACTACATGATTACATATGTGTTATTTCATAGTTTTGATGTCTTCACTATTTGTCTAAAATGTAGAAAATAGTAAAGAACATAAAGAGAAACCCTTGAATGAGTCGGTGTGTCCAAACTGTTGACTGGTACTGTATGTAAATAAGTTATTTCTGTTTATAATTCGTTATACATTTTCAGAAATTTCTAAAAACCTGTTTCCGCTTTGTCATGATGGGATATTGTGTGTAGATTGATGAGAGAAAAAAAATTATTTAATCCATTTCAGAAAAAGGCTGTAACGTAAGTAAATGAGGGAAAGGGGAAGGGGTCTGAATACTTCCTGAATGCTCTGTACAAAACCTTGTAGGTATGTTGTAGATTCCCTAAAGAAACCTCAGCGTTTGACTGGTGACGGCCTTCTCTTTCCCACATTAAGGTGCTAATGGCTGCTCAGTTAATGTCGTTCATGTGTTGTGTGTATGAATGTGCGTGTGTTTGTGTGTGTGTGTGTGTGTGTGTAAGAATGTGTGTGTGTGTGTGTGTGTGTGTGTGTGTGTGTGTGTGTGTGTGTGTGTGTGTGTGTGTGTTTGTGTGTGTGTGTGTGTAAGAATGTGCGTGTGTGTGTGTGTGTGTTTGTAGCGATTTAGACATCTGTGAGGAGGAAGTGGGTGGCTTTATGGAAAAACAGGCCAAATGCTTTGTGTTTGTTCATTGTGCAGCTCACCCTATAATTAACAATGGTTAACGTTTAACATTGTTTTATCGCTTATGGTAACGACACAAACAAAACACACACAGCAGTGGAGGCTGCAGAGAGGAGGACGGCTCATCATAATGGCTGGAACGGAGCGAATGGAATGTTATCAAACACCTGGAAACCATGGAAACCATGTGTTTGATGTATTTGATACCATTCCACTGATTCAGATCCAGTCATTACCACGAACATGTCCTCCCCAATTAAGGTGTCAACAACCTCCTGTGACACACAGATGGTAGTGGGGCAGAACCATCAACACAGGTGGTAGTGGGTCAGAACCATCAACACAGGTGGTAGTGGGGCAGAACCATCAACCCAGGTGGTAGTGGGGCAGAACCATCAACACAGGTGGTAGTGGGGCAGAACCATCAACACAGGTGGTAGTGGGGCAGAACCATCAACACAGGTGGTAGTGGATCAGAACCATCAACACAGTTGGTAGTGGGTCAGAACCATCAACACAGGTGGTAGTGGTAGATTAGTATGATATGTCACGTTTGGTATGGTTCCATAAGGCAAAAAGCATAAACAAAAATAGGGTGGTTAGTTACGGTAGGCGTAAAACGCAAACATCTAGCAACCCAAAGGTTTCATGTTCGAATCTCATCATGGACAACTGTAGCATTTTAGCTAATTAGCAACTTTGCAACTACTTACTACTTTGTAGCTACTTTTCAACTACTTAGCATGTTAGCTAACCCTTAACCCCCTAACCCTTTAACCTAAGTCCTAAGCCTAACCCCTAGCCTAGCTAACATTTGCCACCTAGCTAACATTAGCATTTGGCACCTAGCCACCTTGCTAACATTAGCCACAACAAATTGGAATTAGTAATATATCAAACCATTTGCAAATTTGTAACATATTATATTGTGTGAATTGCAATTCGCAACATATCATATGAATTGCATTTTGTAACATACATTATACATTACATTATACATACATTATGGATGATAGATGTCCACAAATTAATAAATACCATTACTAATTGAGGTGTACTGAATTTATGTTTACTATGTTACGTCAGCCCCTGAGTCCAGGTTGGAGCATTAGGCAGCAGCTACCTCCATCAGGGGTAGAGACGGATCAAAATGGGGAATGCCTGGTGATATGAAAATGATATTTCAGTTCCGGCAAAATCATTGGCAAGAAACTGGTGTCTAAGGTTTGTGTCTGAACACTTGGCTTGAACACATCCTCCTACAGATTATTCCATAAGAAAGAAACTGAACAAATGTAAATGATTCCCCAACCTCTGCCACACATGACAGCTAGCGGTGTGGAACCGGGAGACAGATGGAGACATAGAGAGGGAGAGAAAGGTGGAGGTAGTGGAATTCAGTGACACACAGAGAGCCCCTTTTTGAAGAGATTGTGTTTAAGTGAGTAAGTGCTAGCCAAGTGACATCCCCACTGTTGATTGAAGGAGGCATTAAACGGTACTAGTCTATTGTGTAGTACACGCTCTGAGACACACACACATACACACACACACACACACACACACACACACACACACACACACACACACACACACACACACACACACACACACACACACACACACACACACACACACACACACACACACACACAGTAATTAATCACAGATGGTATTTGTGCCATTGTGTTGCTGTCTTTTCAGATTATGTCTGATCTTCTCTTTCTAAAGGTCACATGAGCCTTTATAAGATTAAACCTGACACACACACACACACACACACACACACACACACACACACACACACAGAGAGAGAGAGAGACTCACACAAACACAGAGAGAGACTCACACACACACACGCACACACACACACACACACACACACACACACACACACACACACACACACACACACACACACACACACACACACACACACACACACACACACACACACACACACACACACAGAGAGAGAGAGAGATTCACAAAATGTGACAAACACCAAATTGAGACTCTGCCTGCAGAAATCTGCAAAAATAACCTCTGTGTACAACGTAAAACACCAAATAATACATGCAGAGCAGAATTAGGCCGATACCCACTAATGATCAAAATCCAGAAAAGAGCTGTTAAATTCTACAACCACCTAAAGGGAAGCGATTCCCAAACCTTCCATAATAAAGCCATCACCTACAGAGAGATGAACCTGGAGAAGAGTCTCCTACTAAGCAAGCTGGTCCTGGGGCTCTGTTCACAAACACAAACACACCCCACAGAGCCCCAGGACAGTAACACAATTATACCCAAGTAAATCATGAGAAAACAAAAAGATAATTACTTGACACAGGAAAGAATTAACAAAAAAAACAGCGCAAACTAGAATGCTGTTTGGCCCTAAACAGAGAGTACACAGTGGCAGAATACCTGACCCCAAACTTAAGGAAAGCTTTGACTATGTACAGACTCTGTGAGCAAAGCCTTGCTATAGAGAAAGGCCGCCATAGGCAGACATGGCTCTCAGAGAAGACAGGCTATGTGCTCACTGCCCACAAAATGAGGTGGAAACTGAGCTGCACTTCCCGAACCTCCTGCCCAATGTATGACCATATTAGAGACATATTTCCCTCAGATTACACAGATCCACAAAGAATTCGAAAACAAATCCAATGTTGATAAACTCCCATATCTACTGGGTGAAATACCACACAGTGTGCCATCCCAGAAACAAGATTTGTGACCGGTTGCCACAAGAAACGGCAACCAGTGGAGGAATTCAGTATACAGTATAATGGAGGAGGTGAATACAGATGGAGGAATTCAGCATACAGTATAATGGAGGAGGTGAATACAGATGGAGGAATTCATCATACAGTATAATGGAGGAGGTGAATACAGATGGAGGAATTCAGCATACAGTATAATGGAGGAGGTGAATACAGATGGAGGAATTCACCATACAGTATAATGGAGGAGGTGAATACAGATGGAGGAATTCATCATACAGTATAATGGAGGAAGTGAATACAGATGGAAGAATTCATCATCAGTATAATGGAGGAGGTGAATACAGATGGACGAATTCATCATACAGTATAATGGAGGAGGTGAATACAGATGGAAGAATTCATCATCAGTATAATGGAGGAGGTGAATACAGATGGAGAAATTCATCATACAGTATAATGGAGGAGGTGAATACAGATGGAGGAATTCATCATACAGTATAATGGAGGTGAATACAGATGGAGGAATTCATCATACAGTATAATGGAGGAGGTGAATACAGATGGAGGAATTCAGCATACAGTATAATGGAGGAGGTGAATACAGATGGAGGAATTCATCATACAGTATAATGGAGGAGGTGAATACAGATGGAGGAATTCAGCATACAGTATAATGGAGGAGGTGAATACAGATGGAGGAATTCATCATACAGTATAATGGAGGAGGTGAATACAGATGGAGGAATTCATCATACAGTATAATGGAGGAGGTGACCAAATGGATCTCTAGAGATCTACTGCCATTTTCCTTACACCTTACACTGAAACTCTGTAGAGGCACACACACACACACACACACACACACACACACACACACACACACACACACACACACACACACACACATAGGGAAACACACACACACAAGTAAACACATCGAGAAACACACACACAGCGTATCTTTTCACAGAGGGTCTGTTTTTAGAAAGGATGTCAACAGACTAATTAAAGATCAGCATCCAGAAAGAGATAACAGCTGTGTGTGTGTGTGTGTGTGTGTGTGTGTGTGTGTGTGTGTGTGTGTGTGTGTGTGTGTGTGTGTGTGTGTGTGTGTGTGTGTGTGTGCGTGTGTGCGCGTGTGTGTGTTACTGGCTCAGTTAGTTAACTTTGAACTTTGAAGCCAACCGGTGACGCACATGGTCCTTCTCTCCATTGTTAGCTATTTAAAACTAGTTTACTGGTTTATCTTACTGTAATATCGTACTGTAATATAGTGGGCTGAAGGAGACATCTGTAATTAAAATTAGTTTACTGGTTTATCTTACTGTAATATCTTACTGTAATATAGTGGGCTGAAGGAGAAATCTGTATTTAAAACTAGTTTACTGGTTTATCTTACTGTAATATCTTACTGTAATTCAGCAGGCTGAAGGAGACATCTGTATTTAAAACTAGTTTACTGGTTTATCTTACTGTAATATCTTACTGTAATACAGCAGGCTGAAGGAGACATCTGTATTTAAAACTAGTTTACTGGTTTATCTTACTGTAATATCTTACTGTAATACAGCAGGCTGAAGGAGACATCTGTATTTAAAACTAGTTTACTGGTTTATCTTACTGTAATATCTTACTGTAATACAGCAGGCTGAAGGAGACATCTGTATTTAAAACTAGTTTACTGGTTTATCTTACTGTAATATCTTACTGTAATACAGCAGGCTGAAGGAGACATCTGTAATTAAAACTAGTTTACTGGTTTATCTTACTGTATCTTACTGTTTATCTTACTGCGCTCCTGAGTGGTGCAGCGATCTAAGACACTGCATCTCAGTGCAAGAGGCGTCACTGCAGTATCTGGTTCGAATCCAGGCTGTATCAAATCCGGCCGTGACTGGGAGTCGAATAGGGTGGCGCACAACTGTCCCAGTGTCGTCCGGATTTGGCCCGGGGTAGGCCGTCATTGTAAATAAGCATTTGTTCTCAACTGACTCGCCTAGTTAGATAAAGATACAAAACATATAGTGGGCTGAAGGAGATCTGTAGTTTACTGGTTTCTCTTACTGTAATATCTTACTGTAATACAGCAGGCTGAAGGAGATCTGTATTTAAAAGTAGTTTACTGGTTTCTCTTACTGATCGTCTCTTCAATTCTACTGTGCTGACACATGCAAACACACACACACACACTCTGTTCTT
The DNA here is from genome assembly GCF_036934945.1 of Oncorhynchus masou masou. NCBI lineage: Eukaryota > Metazoa > Chordata > Actinopteri > Salmoniformes > Salmonidae > Oncorhynchus > Oncorhynchus masou. The sequence goes on from NW_027008596.1 coordinate 62,911, forward strand.
AAGCCACGTCATAAACCAGGTTGGTTTGTGATTCTGTTCAGGCTTTGATCATCCCTGTCGTCTGTCTCAACATACTGATGGTGTTGTAACCAGCCAATAGATGGAATCCTGCACCAAATCAATACACAGTTATCGTTTGAGTTCAAGATCCTAAACTACAGAGAACACTATTGATTTCTTCTTTTCCTTGTTAGACATTCTGTTCTGTTTCAGGTGAAGCTGTTGTACAAGGGCTATATCAATATGGGGCGGCAGGGTAGCCTAGTGGTTAGAGCATTGGACTAGTAACCGAAAGGTTGCAAGTTCAAATCCCCGAGCTGACAAGGTACAAAATCTGTCGTTCTGCCCCTGAACAAGCAGTTAACCCACTGTAAAAAAAGGTTAAAAAAAAAAATACATTTGATTTGTGTTTCAGATGAAGCTGTTGTACGAAGGGCCAAATGTACCAAAATATATATAGTGTTTGACTGGTACTGGGTATAGTGTTTGACTGGTACTGGGTATAGTGTTTGACTGGTACTGTGTATAGTGTTTGACTGGTACTGACTGGTACTGGGTATAGTGTTTGACTGGTACTGGGTATAGTGTTTGACTGGTACTGTGTATAGTGTTTGACTGGTACTGGGTATAGTGTTTGACTGGTACTGTGCATAGTGTTTGACTGGTACTCTGTATAGTGTTTGACTGGTACTGGGTATAGTGTTTGACTGGTACTGGGTATAGTGTTTGACTGGTACTGTGTATAGTGTTTGACTGGTACTGTGTATAGTGTTTGACTGGTACTGGGTATAGTGTTTGACTGGTACTGACTGGTACTGGGTATAGTGTTTGACTGGTACTGGGTATAGTGTTTGACTGGTACTGTGTATAGTGTTTGACTGGTACTGGGTATAGTGTTTGACTGGTACTGGGTATAGTGTTTGACTGGTACTGTGTATAGTGTTTGACTGGTACTGTGTATAGTGTTTGACTGGTACTGGGTATAGTGTTTGACTGGTACTGGGTATAGTGTTTGACTGGTACTGACTGGTACTGTGTATAGTGTTTGACTGGTACTGTGTATAGTGTTTGACTGGTACTGGGTATAGTGTTTGACTGGTACTGTGCATAGTGTTTGACTGGTACTGTGTATAGTGTTTGACTGGTACTGGGTATAGTGTTTGACTGGTACTGGGTATAGTGTTTGACTGGTACTGTGCATAGTGTTTGACTGGTACTGTGCATAGTGTTTGACTGGTACTGTGCATAGTGTTTGACTGGTACTGTGTATAGTGTTTGACTGGTACTGACTGGTACTGGGTATAGTGTTTGACTGGTACTGTGTATAGTGTTTGACTGGTACTGGGTATAGTGTTTGACTGGTACTGTGCATAGTGTTTGACTGGTACTGTGCATAGTGTTTGACTGGTACTGTGTATAGTGTTTGACTGGTACTGTGTATAGTGTTTGACTGGTACTGTGTATAGTGTTTGACTGGTACTGTGTATAGTGTTTGACTGGTACTGTGTACAGTGTTTGACTGGGACTGTGTATAGTGTTTGACTGGTACTGACTGGTACTGTGTATAGTGTTTGACTGGTACTGGGTATAGTGTTTGACTGGTACTGGGTATAGTGTTTGACTGGTACTGGGTATAGTGTTTGACTGGTACTGACTGGTACTGGGTATAGTGTTTGACTGGTACTGGGTATAGTGTTTGACTGGTACTGTGTATAGTGTTTGACTGGTACTGTGTATAGTGTTTGACTGGTACTGGGTATAGTGTTTGACTGGTACTGTGTATACTGTTTGACTGGTACTGGGTATAGTGTTTGACTGGTACTGACTGGTACTGTGTATAGTGTTTGACTGGTACTGACTGGTACTGGGTATAATGTTTGACTGGTACTGACTGGTACTGGGTATAATGTTTGACTGGTACTGACTGGTACTGTGTATAGTGTTTGACTGGTACTGACTGGTACTGTGTATAGTGTTTGACTGGTACTGGGTATAGTGTTTGACTGGTACTGTGTATAGTGTTTGACTGGTACTGTGTATAGTGTTTGACTGGTACTGGGTATAGTGTTTGACTGGTACTGACTGGTACTGGGTATAATGTTTGACTGGTACTGTGTATAGTGTTTGACTGGTACTGACTGGTACTGGGTATAATGTTTGACTGGTACTGTGTATAGTGTTTGACTGGTACTGTGTATAGTGTTTGACTGGTACTGACTGGTACTGTGTATAGTGTTTGACTGGTACTGACTGGTACTGGGTATAGTGTTTGACTGGTACTGTGTATAGTGTTTGACTGGTACTGGGTATAGTGTTTGACTGGTACTGACTGGTACTGGGTATAGTGTTTGACTGGTACTGACTGGTACTGGGTATAGTGTTTGACTGGTACTGACTGGTACTGTGTATAGTGTTTGACTGGTACTGACTGGTACTGGGTATAATGTTTGACTGGTACTGACTGGTACTGTGTATAGTGTTTGACTGGTACTGGGTATAGTGTTTGACTGGTACTGTGTATAGTGTTTGACTGGTACTGTGTATAGTGTTTGACTGGTACTGGGTATAGTGTTTGACTGGTACTGACTGGTACTGTGTATAGTGTTTGACTGGTACTGACTGGTACTGGGTATAATGTTTGACTGGTACTGACTGGTACTGGGTATAGTGTTTGACTGGAACTGACTGGTACTGTGTATAGTGTTTGACTGGTACTGACTGGTACTGGGTATAGTGTTTGACTGGTACTGACTGGTACTGGGTATAATGTTTGACTGGTACTGACTGGTACTGGGTATAGTGTTTGACTGGTACTGTGTATAGTGTTTGACTGGTACTGACTGGTACTGTGTATAGTGTTTGACTGGTAATGGGTATAGTGTTTGACTGGTACTGGGTATAGTGTTTGACTGGTACTGACTGGTACTGTGTATAGTGTTTGACTGGTACTGACTGGTACTGGGTATAGTGTTTGACTGGTACTGGGTATAGTGTTTGACTGGTACTGACTGGTACTGTGTATAGTGTTTGACTGGTACTGACTGGTACTGTGTATAGTGTTTGACTGGTACTGGGTATAGTGTTTGACTGGTACTGGGTATAGTGTTTGACTGGTACTGTGTATAGTGTTTGACTGGTACTGTGTATAGTGTTTGACTGGTACTGTGTATAGTGTTTGACTGGTACTGTGTATAGTGTTTGACTGGTACTGTGTATAGTGTTTGACTGGTACTGTGTATAGTGTTTGACTGGTACTGTGTATAGTGTTTGACTGGTACTGGGTATAGTGTTTGACTGGTACTGTGTATAGTGTTTGACTGGTACTGTGTATAGTGTTTGACTGGTACTGTGTATAGTGTTTGACTGGTACTGTGTATAGTGTTTGACTGGTACTGTGTATAGTGTTTGACTGGTACTGTGTATAGTGTTTGACTGGTACTGTGTATAGTGTTTGACTGGTACTGTGTATAGTGTTTGACTGGTACTGTGTATAGTGTTTGACTGGTACTGTGTATAGTGTTTGACTGGTACTGGGTATAGTGTTTGACTGGTACTGTGTATAGTGTTTGACTGGTACTGTGTATAGTGTTTGACTGGTACTGTGTATAGTGTTTGACTGGTACTGTGTATAGTGTTTGACTGGTACTGTGTATAGTGTTTGACTGGTACTGTGTATAGTGTTTGACTGGTACTGTGTATAGTGTTTGACTGGTACTGTGTACTGTGTATAGTGTTTGACTGGTACTGTGTATAGTGTTTGACTGGTACTGTGTATAGTGTTTGACTGGTACTGTGTATAGTGTTTGACTGGTACTGTGTATAGTGTTTGACTGGTACTGTGTATAGTGTTTGACTGGTACTGGGTATAGTGTTTGACTGGTACTGTGTATAGTGTTTGACTGGTACTGTGTATAGTGTTTGACTGGTACTGTGTATAGTGTTTGACTGGTACTGGGTATAGTGTTTGACTGGTACTGGGTATAGTGTTTGACTGGTACTGGGTATAGTGTTTGACTGGTACTGTGTATAGTGTTTGACTGGTACTGACTGGTACTGGGTATAGTGTTTGACTGGTACTGACTGGTACTGGGTATAGTGTTTGACTGGTACTGGGTATAGTGTTTGACTGGTACTGGGTATAGTGTTTGACTGGTACTGACTGGTACTGTGTATAGTGTTTGACTGGTACTGACTGGTACTGTGTATAGTGTTTGACTGGTACTGGGTATAGTGTTTGACTGGTACTGGGTATAGTGTTTGACTGGTACTGGGTATAGTGTTTGACTGGTACTGTGTATAGTGTTTGACTGGTACTGTGTATAGTGTTTTGTACTGGTACTGGTACTGGGTATAGTGTTTGACTGGTACTGGTACTGGGTATAGTGTTTGACTGGTACTGGGTATAGTGTTTGACTGGTACTGACTGGTACTGGGTATAGTGTTTGACTGGTACTGACTGGTACTGACTGGTACTGTGTATAGTGTTTGACTGGTACTGGGTATAGTGTTTGACTGGTACTGTGTATAGTGTTTGACTGGTACTGGGTATAGTGTTTGACTGGTACTGTGTATAGTGTTTGACTGGTACTGACTGGTACTGTGTATAGTGTTTGACTGGTACTGTGTATAGTGTTTGACTGGTACTGGGTATAGTGTTTGACTGGTACTGTGTATAGTGTTTGACTGGTACTGACTGGTACTGTGTATAGTGTTTGACTGGTACTGTGTATAGTGTTTGACTGGTACTGTGTATAGTGTTTGACTGGTACTGGGTATAGTGTTTGACTGGTACTGGGTATAGTGTTTGACTGGTACTGTGTATAGTGTTTGACTGGTACTGTGTATAGTGTTTGACTGGTACTGTGTATAGTGTTTGACTGGTACTGTGTATAGTGTTTGACTGGTACTGACTGGTACTGTGTATAGTGTTTGACTGGTACTGTGTATAGTGTTTGACTGGTACTGTGTATAGTGTTTGACTGGTACTGTGTATAGTGTTTGACTGGTACTGACTGGTACTGGGTATAGTGTTTGACTGGTACTGGGTATAGTGTTTGACTGGTACTGACTGGTACTGTGTATAGTGTTTGACTGGTACTGTGTATAGTGTTTGACTGGTACTGACTGGTACTGGGTATAGTGTTTGACTGGTACTGACTGGTACTGGGTATAATGTTTGACTGGTACTGTGTATAGTGTTTGACTGGTACTGACTGGTACTGTGTATAGTGTTTGACTGGTACTGGGTATAGTGTTTGACTGGTACTGTGTATAGTGTTTGACTGGTACTGTGTATAGTGTTTGACTGGTACTGTGTATAGTGTTTGACTGGTACTGTGTATACTGGTACTGTGTATAGTGTTTGACTGGTACTGTGTATAGTGTTTGACTGGTACTGACTGGTACTGGGTATAGTGTTTGACTGGTACTGTGTATAGTGTTTGACTGGTACTGTGTATAGTGTTTGACTGGTACTGACTGGTACTGTGTATAGTGTTTGACTGGTACTGGGTATAGTGTTTGACTGGTACTGACTGGTACTGGGTATAGTGTTTGACTGGTACTGACTGGTACTGGGTATAGTGTTTGACTGGTACTGTGTATAGTGTTTGACTGGTACTGTGTATAGTGTTTGACTGGTACTGACTGGTACTGGGTATATGTTTGTTTGACTGGTACTGTGTATAGTGTTTGACTGGTACTGGGTATAGTGTTTGACTGGTACTGTGTATAGTGTTTGACTGGTACTGTGTATAGTGTTTGACTGGTACTGGGTATAGTGTTTGACTGGTACTGACTGGTACTGTGTATAGTGTTTGACTGGTACTGGGTATAGTGTTTGACTGGTACTGGGTATAGTGTTTGACTGGTACTGGGTATAGTGTTTGACTGGTACTGACTGGTACTGGGTATAGTGTTTGACTGGTACTGACTGGTACTGTGTATAGTGTTTGACTGGTACTGACTGGTACTGGGTATAGTGTTTGACTGGTACTGACTGGTACTGGGTATAGTGTTTGACTGGTACTGACTGGTACTGGGTATAGTGTTTGACTGGTACTGTGTATAGTGTTTGACTGGTACTGGTACTGTATAGTGTTTGTTTGACTGGTACTGTGTATAGTGTTTGACTGGTACTGGGTATAGTGTTTGACTGGTACTGGGTATAGTGTTTGACTGGTACTGGGTATAGTGTTTGACTGGTACTGTGTATAGTGTTTGACTTTGACTGGTACTGGGTATAGTGTTTGACTGGTACTGGGTATAGTGTTTGACTGGTACTGACTGGTACTGTGTATAGTGTTTGACTGGTACTGTGTATAGTGTTTGACTGGTACTGGGTATAGTGTTTGACTGGTACTGTGTATAGTGTTTGACTGGTACTGTGTATAGTGTTTGACTGGTACTGGTGTATAGTGTTTGACTGGTACTGTGTATGTGTTTGACTGGTACTGTGTATAGTGTTTGACTGGTACTGTGTATAGTGTTTGACTGGTACTGTGTATAGTGTTTGACTGGTACTGTGTATAGTGTTTGACTGGTACTGTGTATAGTGTTTGACTGGTACTGTGTATAGTGTTTGTTTGACTGGTACTGTGTATAGTGTTTGACTGGTACTGTGTATAGTGTTTGACTGGTACTGTGTATAGTGTTTGACTGGTACTGTGTATAGTGTTTGACTGGTACTGTGTATAGTGTTTGACTGGTACTGTGTATAGTGTTTGACTGGTACTGTGTATAGTGTTTGACTGGTACTGTGTATAGTGTTTGACTGGTACTGTGTATAGTGTTTGACTGTGTATAGTGTTTGACTGGTACTGTGTATAGTGTTTGACTGGTACTGTGTATAGTGTTTGACTGGTACTGGTACTGGGGTATAGTGTTTGACTGGTACTGTGTATAGTGTTTGACTGGTACTGTGTATAGTGTTTGACTGGTACTGTGTATAGTGTTTGACTGGTACTGTGTATAGTGTTTGACTGGTACTGTGTATAGTGTTTGACTGGTACTGTGTATAGTGTTTGACTGGTACTGTGTATAGTGTTTGACTGGTACTGTGTATAGTGTTTGACTGGTACTGTGTATAGTGTTTGACTGGTACTGTGTATAGTGTTTGACTGGTACTGTGTATAGTGTTTGACTGGTACTGTGTATAGTGTTTGACTGGTACTGTGTATAGTGTTTGACTGGTACTGGGTATAGTGTTTGACTGGTACTGGGTATAGTGTTTGACTGGTACTGTGTATAGTGTTTGACTGGTACTGTGTATAGTGTTTGACTGGTACTGGGTATAGTGTTTGACTGGTACTGGGTATAGTGTTTGACTGGTACTGTGTATAGTGTTTGACTGGTACTGGGTATAGTGTTTGACTGGTACTGGGTATAGTGTTTGACTGGTACTGACTGGTACTGGGTATAGTGTTTGACTGGTACTGGGTATAGTGTTTGACTGGTACTGACTGGTACTGGGTATAGTGTTTGACTGGTACTGACTGGTACTGACTGGTACTGTGTATAGTGTTTGACTGGTACTGGGTATAGTGTTTGACTGGTACTGTGTATAGTGTTTGACTGGTACTGGGTATAGTGTTTGACTGGTACTGTGTATAGTGTTTGACTGGTACTGACTGGTACTATAGTGTTTGACTGGTGACTGGTTGACTGGTACTGTGTATAGTGTTTGACTGGTACTGTGTATAGTGTTTGACTGGTACTGTGTATAGTGTTTGACTGGTACTGTGTATAGTGTTTGACTGGTACTAGTGGTGTATAGTGTTTGACTGTGTATGTTTGACTTACTGACTGGTACTGTGTATAGTGTTTGACTGGTACTGACTGGTACTGGGTATAGTGTTTGACTGGTACTGTGTATAGTGTTTGACTGGTACTGTGTATAGTGTTTGACTGGTACTGTGTATAGTGTTTGACTGGTACTGTGTATAGTGTTTGACTGGTACTGTGTATAGTGTTTGACTGGTACTGGGTATAGTGTTTGACTTTGACTGGTACTGGGTATAGTGTTTGACTGGTACTGGTACTGTATAGTGTTTGACTGGTACTGTGTATAGTGTTTGACTGGTACTGTGTATAGTGTTTGACTGGTACTGGGTATAGTGTTTGACTGGTACTGGTGTATAGTGTTTGACTGGTACTGGGTATAGTGTTTGACTGGTACTGACTGGTACTGGTGTATAGTGTTTGACTGGTACTGTGTATAGTGTTTGACTGGTTGACTGGTACTGGGTATAGTGTTTGACTGGTACTGACTGGTACTGTGTATAGTGTTTGACTGGTACTGTGTATAGTGTTTGACTGGTACTGTGTATAGTGTTTGACTGGTGACTGGTACTGTGTATAGTGTTTGACTGGTACTGTGTATAGTGTTTGACTGGTACTGTGTATAGTGTTTGACTGGTACTGTATAGTGTATAGTGTTTGACTGGTACTGGGTATAGTGTTTGACTGGTACTGACTGGTACTGTGTATAGTGTTTGACTGGTACTGACTGGTACTGTGTATAGTGTTTGACTGGTACTGTGGTATAGTGTTTGACTGGTTGACTGGTACTGTGTATAGTGTTTGACTGGTACTGTGTATAGTGTTTGACTGGTACTGTGTATAGTGTTTGACTTTGACTGGTACTGTGTATAGTGTTTGACTGGTACTACTGGTACTGTGTATAGTGTTTGACTGGTACTGGTACTGTGTATAGTGTTTGACTGGTACTGTGTATAGTGTTTGACTGGTACTGTGTATAGTGTTTGACTGGTACTGTGTATAGTGTTTGACTGGTACTGTGTATAGTGTTTGACTGGTACTGGGTATAGTGTTTGACTGGTACTGACTGGTACTGTGTATAGTGTTTGACTGGTACTGACTGGTACTGGGTATAGTGTTTGACTGGTACTGTGTATAGTGTTTGACTGGTACTGTGTATAGTGTTTGACTGGTACTGTGTATAGTGTTTGACTGGTACTGTGTATAGTGTTTGACTGGTACTGTGTATAGTGTTTGACTGGTACTGTGTATAGTGTTTGACTGGTACTGTGTATAGTGTTTGACTGGTACTGTGTATAGTGTTTGACTGGTACTGTGTATAGTGTTTGACTGGTACTGGGTATAGTGTTTGACTGGTACTGTGTATAGTGTTTGACTGGTACTGTGTATAGTGTTTGACTGGTACTGTGTATAGTGTTTGACTGGTACTGGTGTATAGTGTTTGACTGGTACTGGTATAGTGTTTGACTGGTACTGTGTATAGTGTTTGACTGGTACTGGGTATAGTGTTTGACTGGTACTGACTGGTACTGGGTATAGTGTTTGACTGGTGACTGGTACTGTATAGTGTTTGACTGGTACTGACTGGTACTGTGTATAGTGTTTGACTGGTACTGTGTATAGTGTTTGACTGGTACTGTGTATAGTGTTTGACTGGTACTGGTACTGTATAGTGTTTGACTGGTACTGTGTATAGTGTTTGACTGGTACTGTGTATAGTGTTTGACTGGTACTGTGTATAGTGTTTGACTGGTACTGTGTATAGTGTTTGACTGGTACTGTGTATAGTGTTTGACTGGTACTGACTGTGTTTGACTGGTACTGTATAGTGTTTGACTGGTACTGTGTATAGTGTTTGACTGGTACTGTGTATAGTGTTTGACTGGTACTGGGTATAGTGTTTGACTGGTACTGTGTATAGTGTTTGACTGGTGGGTATAGTGTTTGACTGGTACTGTGTATAGTGTTTGACTGGTACTGACTGTGTACTGTGTATAGTGTTTGACTGGTACTGACTGGTACTGTGTATAGTGTTTGACTGGTACTGGGTATAGTGTTTGACTGGTACTGTGTATAGTGTTTGACTGTACTGACTGGTACTGTGTATAGTGTTTGACTGGTACTGTGTATAGTGTTTGACTGGTACTGTGTATAGTGTTTGACTGGTACTGGGTATAGTGTTTGACTGGTACTGTGTATAGTGTTTGACTGGTACTGTGTATAGTGTTTGACTGGTACTGACTGTGTATAGTGTTTGACTGGTACTGTGTATAGTGTTTGACTGGTACTGGGTATAGTGTTTGACTGGTACTGTGTATAGTGTTTGACTGACTGGTACTGTGTATAGTGTTTGACTGGTACTGTGTATAGTGTTTGACTGGTACTGTGTATAGTGTTTGACTGGTACTGTGTATAGTGTTTGACTGGTACTGGGTATAGTGTTTGACTGGTACTGTGTATAGTGTTTGACTGGTACTGTGTATAGTGTTTGACTGGTACTGTGTATAGTGTTTGACTGGTACTGTGTATAGTGTTTGACTGGTACTGTGTATAGTGTTTGACTGGTACTGGTATAGTGTTTGACTGGTACTGTGTATAGTGTTTGACTGGTACTGTGTATAGTGTTTGACTGGTACTGTGTATAGTGTTTGTACTGGTATAGTGTTTGACTGGGTATAGTGTTTGACTGGTACTGTGGTACTGGGTATAGTGTTTGACTGGTACTGTGTTTGACTGGTACTGGGTATAGTGTTTGACTGGTACTGGGTATAGTGTTTGACTGGTACTGTGACTGTGTTTGACTGGGGTATAGTGTTTGACTGGTACTGGGTATAGTGTTTGACTGGTACTGTGTTTGACTGGTACTGTGTATAGTGTTTGACTGGTACTGGGTATAGTGTTTGACTGGTACTGACTGGTACTGTGTATAGTGTTTGACTGGTACTGGGTATAGTGTTTGACTGGTACTGTGTATAGTGTTTGTTTGACTGGTACTGGGTATAGTGTTTGACTGGTACTGTGTATAGTGTTTGACTGGTACTAGTGTTTGACTGGTACTGGTACTGTGTATAGTGTTTGACTGGTACTGTGTATAGTGTTTGACTGGTACTGGGTATAGTGTTTGACTGGTACTGGGTATAGTGTTTGACTGGTACTGGGTATAGTGTTTGACTGGTACTGTGTATAGTGTTTGACTGGTACTGTGTATAGTGTTTGACTGGTACTGTGTATAGTGTTTGACTGGTACTGGGTATAGTGTTTGACTGGTACTGGGTATAGTGTTTGACTGGTACTGTGTATAGTGTTTGACTGGTACTGTGTATAGTGTTTGACTGGTACTGGGTATAGTGTTTGACTGGTACTGACTGGTACTGTGTATAGTGTTTGACTGGTACTGTGTATAGTGTTTGACTGGTACTGTGTATAGTGTTTGACTGGTACTGTGTATAGTGTTTGACTGGTACTGACTGGTACTGGGTATAGTGTTTGACTGGTACTGGGTATAGTGTTTGACTGGTACTGGGTATAGTGTTTGACTGGTACTGTGTATAGTGTTTGACTGGTACTGTGTATAGTGTTTGACTGGTACTGACTGGTACTGGGTATAGTGTTTGACTGACTGGTTTGACTGGTACTGTATAGTGTTTGACTGGTACTGTATAGTACTGTGTATAGTGTTTGACTGGTACTGGTGTATAGTGTTTGACTGGTACTGTGTATAGTGTTTGACTGGTACTGTGTATAGTGTTTGACTGGTACTGTGTATAGTGTTTGACTGGTACTGACTGGTACTGTGTATAGTGTTTGACTGGGTATAGTGTTTGACTGGTACTGGGTATAGTGTTTGACTGGTACTGTGTATAGTGTTTGACTGGTACTGGGTATAGTGTTTGACTGGTACTGGGTATAGTGTTTGACTGGTACTGGGTATAGTGTTTGACTGGTACTGACTGGTACTGTGTATAGTGTTTGACTGGTACTGAGTATAGTGTTTGACTGGTACTGTGTATAGTGTTTGACTGGTATAGTGTTGACTGGTACTGGTATAGTGTTTGACTGGTACTGTGTATAGTGTTTGACTGGTACTGGGTATAGTGTTTGACTGGTACTGTGTATAGTGTTTGACTGGTACTGACTGGTACTGGGTATAGTGTTTGACTGGTACTGGGTATAGTGTTTGACTGGTACTGGTGTATAGTGTTTGACTTGACTGGTACTGTATAGTGTTTGACTGGTACTGTGTATAGTGTTTTGGACTGGTACTGACTGGTATAGTGTTTGACTGGTACTGTGTATAGTGTTTGACTGGTACTGGGTATAGTGTTTGACTGGTTTGACTGGTACTGTGTATAGTGTTTGACTGGTACTGGGTATAGTGTTTGACTGGTGTTTGACTGGTACTGGGTATAGTGTTTGACTGGTACTGGGTATAGTGTTTGACTGGTACTGTGTATAGTGTTTGACTGGTACTGTGTATAGTGTTTGACTGGTACTGTGTATAGTGTTTGACTGGTACTGACTGGTACTGTGTATAGTGTTTGACTGGTACTGGGTATAGTGTTTGACTGGTACTGGGTATAGTGTTTGACTGGTACTGTGTATAGTGTTTGACTGGTACTGACTGGTACTGTGTATAGTGTTTGACTGGTACTGTGTATAGTGTTTGACTGGTACTGGGTATAGTGTTTGACTGGTACTGGGTATAGTGTTTGACTGGTACTGGGTATAGTGTTTGACTGGTACTGTGTATAGTGTTTGACTGGTACTGTATAGTGTTTGACTGGTAGTATAGTGTTTGACTGGTACTGACTGGTACTGGGTATAGTGTTTGACTGGTACTGTGTATAGTGTTTGACTGGTACTGTGTATAGTGTTTGACTGGTACTGTGTATAGTGTTTGACTGGTACTGACTGGTACTGTGTATAGTGTTTGACTGGTACTGGGTATAGTGTTTGACTGGTACTGACTGGTACTGTGTATAGTGTTTGACTGGTACTGGGTATAGTGTTTGACTGGTACTGGTACTGGGTATAGTGTTTGACTGGTACTGGTATAGTGTTTGACTGGTTTGACTGGTACTGTACTGGTATAGTGTTTGACTGGTACTGTGTATAGTGTTTGACTGGTACTGGGTATAGTGTTTGACTGGTACTGACTGGTACTGGGTATAGTGTTTGACTGGTACTGACTGGTACTGGGTATAGTGTTTGACTGGTACTGGGTATAGTGTTTGACTTGACTGGTACTGTGTATAGTGTTTGACTGGTACTGGGTATAGTGTTTGACTGGTACTGGTTTACTGGGGTATAGTGTTTGACTGGTACTGACTGGTACTGTGTATAGTGTTTGACTGGTACTGGGTATAGTGTTTGACTGGTACTGTGTATAGTGTTTGACTGGTACTGACTGGTACTGTGTATAGTGTTTGACTGGTACTGTGTATAGTGTTTGACTGGTACTGGGTATAGTGTTTGACTGGTACTGACTGGTACTGTGTATAGTGTTTGACTGGTACTGTGTATAGTGTTTGACTGGTACTGACTGGTACTGTGTATAGTGTTTGACTGGTAATGACTGGTACTGGGTATAGTGTTTGACTGGTACTGTGTATAGTGTTTGACTGGTACTGTGTATAGTGTTTGACTGGTACTGTGTATAGTGTTTGACTGGTACTGTGTATAGTGTTTGACTGGTACTGTGTATAGTGTTTGACTGGTACTGTGTATAGTGTTTGACTGGTACTGGGTATAGTGTTTGACTGGTACTGGGTATAGTGTTTGACTGGTACTGTGTATAGTGTTTGACTGGTACTGTGTATAGTGTTTGACTGGTACTGTGTATAGTGTTTGACTGGTACTGTGTATAGTGTTTGACTGGTACTGACTGGTACTGTGTATAGTGTTTGACTGGTACTGGGTATAGTGTTTGACTGGTACTGGGTATAGTGTTTGACTGGTACTGACTGGTACTAGTGTTTGACTGTTTGACTGGTACTGGGTATAGTGTTTGACTGACTGGTATAGTGTTTGACTGGTACTGTGTATAGTGTTTGACTGGTACTGTGTATAGTGTTTGACTGGTACTGTGTATAGTGTTTGACTGGTACTGTGTATAGTGTTTGACTGGTACTGGGTATAGTGTTTGACTGGTACTGTGTATAGTGTTTGACTGGTACTGGTGTATAGTGTTTGACTGGTACTGTGTATAGTGTTTGACTGGTACTGTGTATAGTGTTTGACTGGTACTGTGTATAGTGTTTGACTGGTACTGGGTATGGTGACTGGTACTGTATAGTGTTTGACTGGTACTGGGTATAGTGTTTGACTGGTACTGGGTATAGTGTTTGACTGGTACTGTGTATAGTGTTTGACTGGTACTGTGTATAGTGTTTGACTGGTACTGTGTATAGTGTTTGACTGGTACTGTGTATAGTGTTTGACTGGTACTGACTGGTACTGTGTATAGTGTTTGACTGGTACTGTATAGTGTTTGACTGGTACTGTGTATAGTGTTTGACTGGTACTGTGTATAGTGTTTGACTGGTACTGTGTATAGTGTTTGACTGGTACTGTGTATAGTGTTTGACTGGTACTGTGTATAGTGTTTGACTGGTACTGTGTATAGTGTTTGACTGGTACTGTGTATAGTGTTTGACTGGTACTGACTGGTATAGACTGGTTTGACTGGTACTGACTGGTACTGTGTATAGTGTTTGACTGGTACTGGTGTATAGTGTTTGACTGGTACTGACTGGTACTGTGTATAGTGTTTGACTGGTACTGTGTATAGTGTTTGACTGGTACTGTGTATAGTGTTTGACTGGTACTGACTGGTACTGGGTATAGTGTTTGACTGGTACTGTGTATAGTGTTTGACTGGTACTGACTGGTACTGGGTATAGTGTTTGACTGGTACTGTGTATAGTGTTTGACTGGTACTGACTGGTACTGTGTATAGTGTTTTTAGTGTGTGGTACTGACTGGTACTGTGTATAGTGTTTGACTGGTACTGGGTATAGTGTTTGACTGGTACTGACTGGTACTGGGTATAGTGTTTGACTGGTACTGACTGGTACTGGGTATAGTGTTTGACTGGTACTGGTTTACTGGTACTGGTATAGTGTTTGACTGGTACTGTGTATAGTGTTTGACTGGTACTGTGTATAGTGTTTGACTGGTACTGTGTATAGTGTTTGACTGGTACTGTGTATAGTGTTTGACTGGTACTGTGTATAGTGTTTGACTGGTACTGGGTATAGTGTTTGACTGGTACTGTGTATAGTGTTTGACTGGTACTGGGTATAGTGTTTGACTGGTACTGACTGGTACTGGGTATAGTGTTTGACTGGTACTGACTGGTACTGTGTATAGTGTTTGACTGGTACTGTGTATAGTGTTTGACTGGTACTGTGTATAGTGTTTGACTGGTACTGACTGGTACTGTGTATAGTGTTTGACTGGTACTGTGTATAGTGTTTGACTGGTACTGTGTATAGTGTTTGTTTGACTGGTACTGTGTATAGTGTTTGACTGGTACTGTGTATAGTGTTTGACTGGTACTGACTGGTACTGTGTATAGTGTTTGACTGGTACTGGGTATAGTGTTTGACTGGTACTGTGTATAGTGTTTGACTGGTACTGTGTATAGTGTTTGACTGGTACTGTGTATAGTGTTTGACTGGTTGACTGGTACTGACTGGTATAGTGTTTGACTGGTACTGTGTATAGTGTTTGACTGGTACTGTGTATAGTGTGTTTGACTGGTACTGTGTATAGTGTTTGACTGGTACTGGGTATAGTGTTTGACTGGTACTGACTGGTACTGTATAGTGTTTGACTGGTACTGGTAGTGTTTGACTGGTACTGTGTATAGTGTTTGACTGGTACTGTGTATAGTGTTTGACTGGTACTGTGTATAGTGTTTGACTGGTACTGTGTATAGTGTTTGACTGGTACTGTGTATAGTGTTACTGGGTATAGTGTTTGACTGGTACTGTGTATAGTGTTTGACTGGTACTGTACTGTATAGTGTTTGACTGGTACTGTGTATAGTGTTTGACTGGTACTGTGTATAGTGTTTGACTGGTACTGACTGGTGTATAGTGTTTGACTGGTACTGTGTATAGTGTTTGACTGGTACTGTGTATAGTGTTTGACTGGTACTGTGTATAGTGTTTGACTGGTACTGTGTATAGTGTTTGACTGGTACTGGGTATAGTGTTTGACTGGTACTGTGTATAGTGTTTGACTGGTACTGTGTATAGTGTTTGACTGGTACTGTGTATAGTGTTTGACTGGTACTGTGTATAGTGTTTGACTGGTACTGTGTATAGTGTTTGACTGACTGGTACTGTGTATAGTGTGTTTGACTGGTTTGACTGGTACTGGGTATAGTGTTTGACTGGTACTGGTACTGTGTATAGTGTTTGACTGGTACTGTGTATAGTGTTTGACTGGTACTGTGTATAGTGTTTGACTGGTACTGGGTATAGTGTTTGACTGGTACTGACTGGTACTGGGTATAGTGTTTGACTGGTACTGACTGGTACTGTGTATAGTGTTTGACTGGTACTGTGTATAGTGTTTGACTGGTACTGTGTATAGTGTTTGACTGGTACTGACTGGTACTGTGTATAGTGTTTGACTGGTACTGGGTATAGTGTTTGACTGGTACTGTGTATAGTGTTTGACTGGTACTGTGTATAGTGTTTGACTGGTACTGTGTATAGTGTTTGACTGGTACTGTGTATAGTGTTTGACTGGTACTGGGTATAGTGTTTGACTGGTACTGTATAGTGTTTGACTGGTACTGTGTATAGTGTTTGACTGGTACTGTGTATAGTGTTTGACTGGTACTGGTACTGTATAGTGTTTGACTGGTACTGTGTATAGTGTTTGTGTTTGACTGGTACTGTGTATAGTGTTTGACTGGTACTGGTACTGTATAGTGTTTGACTGGTACTGTATAGTGTTTGACTGGTACTGGGTATAGTGTTTGACTGGTACTGTGTATAGTGTTTGACTGGTACTGTGTATAGTGTTTGACTGGTACTGTGTATAGTGTTTGACTGGTACTGGGTATAGTGTTTGACTGGTACTGGGTATAGTGTTTGACTGGTATAGTGTTTGACTGGTACTGTGTATAGTGTTTGACTGGTACTGTGTATAGTGTTTGACTGGTACTGTGTATAGTGTTTGACTGTACTGTATAGTGTTTGTACTGGTACTGTGTATAGTGTTTGACTGACTGTGTACTGTGTATAGTGTTTGACTGGTACTGTGTATAGTGTTTGACTGGTACTGTGTATAGTGTTTGACTGGTACTGTGTATAGTGTTTGACTGGTACTGTGTATAGTGTTTGACTGGTACTGTGTATAGTGTTTGACTGGTACTGTGTATAGTGTTTGACTGGTACTGTGTATAGTGTTTGACTGGTACTGTGTATAGTGTTTGACTGGTACTGTGTATAGTGTTTGACTGGTACTGTGTATAGTGTTTGACTGGTACTGTGTATAGTGTTTGACTGGTACTGGGTATAGTGTTTGACTGGTACTGTGTATAGTGTTTGACTGGTACTGGGTATAGTGTTTGACTGGTACTGTGTATAGTGTTTGACTGGTACTGTGTATAGTGTTTGACTGGTACTGGGTATAGTGTTTGACTGGTACTGTGTATAGTGTTTGACTGGTACTGACTGGTACTGTGTATAGTGTTTGACTGGTTGACTGGTACTGGACTGGTACTGTGGGTATAGTGTTTGACTGGTACTGTGTATAGTGTTTGACTGGTACTGACTGGTATAGTGTTTGACTGGTACTGTGTATAGTGTTTGACTGGTACTGTGTATAGTGTTTGACTGGTACTGTACTGTATAGTGTATAGTGTTTGACTGGTACTGTATAGTGTTTGACTGGTACTGACTGGTATAGTGTTTGACTGGTACTGTGTATAGTGTTTGACTGGTACTGACTGGTACTGTGTATAGTGTTTGACTGGTACTGTGTATAGTGTTTGACTGGTACTGTGTATAGTGTTTGACTGGTACTGGGTATAGTGTTTGACTGGTACTGTGTATAGTGTTTGACTGGTACTGTGTATAGTGTTTGACTGGTACTGTGTATAGTGTTTGACTGGTACTGTGTATAGTGTTTGACTGGTACTGTGTATAGTGTTTGACTGGTACTGTGTATAGTGTTTGACTGGTACTGTGTATAGTGTTTGACTGGTACTGTGTATAGTGTTTGACTGGTACTGTGTATAGTGTTTGACTGGTACTGACTGGTACTGTGTATAGTGTTTGACTGGTACTGTGTATAGTGTTTGACTGGTACTGACTGGTACTGTGTATAGTGTTTGACTGGTACTGACTGGTACTGTGTATAGTGTTTGACTGGTACTGTGTATAGTGTTTGACTGGTACTGTGTATAGTGTTTGACTGGTACTGT
Source organism: Oncorhynchus masou masou (assembly GCF_036934945.1). Taxonomy (NCBI): domain Eukaryota; kingdom Metazoa; phylum Chordata; class Actinopteri; order Salmoniformes; family Salmonidae; genus Oncorhynchus; species Oncorhynchus masou. The sequence goes on from NW_027008596.1 coordinate 81,137, forward strand.
GTATAGTGTTTGACTGGTACTGTGTATAGTGTTTGACTGGTACTGACTGGTACTGTGTATAGTGTTTGACTGGTACTGTGTATAGTGTTTGACTGGTACTGGGTATAGTGTTTGACTGACTGGTACTGTGTATAGTGTTTGACTGGTACTGTGTATAGTGTTTGACTGGTACTGTGTATAGTGTTTGACTGGTACTGACTGGTACTGTGTATAGTGTTTGACTGGTACTGACTGGTACTGGGTATAGTGTTTGACTGGTACTGGGTATAGTGTTTGACTGGTACTGACTGGTACTGGGTATAGTGTTTGACTGGTACTGTGTATAGTGTTTGACTGGTACTGTGTATAGTGTTTGACTGGTACTGTGTATAGTGTTTGACTGGTACTGTGTATAGTGTTTGACTGGTACTGTGTATAGTGTTTGACTGGTACTGGGTATAGTGTTTGACTGGTACTGACTGGTACTGGGTATAGTGTTTGACTGGTACTGGGTATAGTGTTTGACTGGTACTGTGTATAGTGTTTGACTGGTACTGACTGGTACTGTGTATAGTGTTTGACTGGTACTGTATAGTGTATAGTGTTTGACTGGTACTGTGTATAGTGTTTGACTGGTACTGACTGGTACTGTGTATAGTGTTTGACTGGTACTGTGTATAGTGTTTGACTGGTACTGTGTATAGTGTTTGACTGGTACTGGGTATAGTGTTTGACTGGTACTGGGTATAGTGTTTGACTGGTACTGTGTATAGTGTTTGACTGGTACTGTGTATAGTGTTTGACTGGTACTGACTGGTACTGTGTATAGTGTTTGACTGGTACTGGGTATAGTGTTTGACTGGTACTGACTGGTACTGGGTATAATGTTTGACTGGTACTGACTGGTACTGGGTATAGTGTTTTGACTGACTGGTACTGTGTATAGTGTTTGACTGGTACTGACTGGTACTGGGTATAGTGTTTGACTGGTACTGTGTATAGTGTTTGACTGGTACTGGGTATAATGTTTGACTGGTACTGGTACTGTGTTTGACTGGGTATAGTGTTTGACTGGTACTGTGTATAGTGTTTGACTGGTACTGACTGGTACTGTGTATAGTGTTTGACTGGTAACTGGGGTATAGTGTTTGACTGGTACTGGGTATAGTGTTTGACTGGTACTGACTGGTACTGTGTATAGTGTTTGACTGGTACTGACTGGTACTGACTGGTACTGGGTATAGTGTTTGACTGGTACTGACTGGTACTGACTGGTACTGGGTATAGTGTTTGACTGGTACTGACTGGTACTGTGTATAGTGTTTGACTGGTACTGTGTATAGTGTTTGACTGGTACTGGGTATAGTGTTTGACTGGTACTGTGTATAGTGTTTGTTTGACTGGTACTGTGTATAGTGTTTGACTGGTACTGTGTATAGTGTTTGACTGGTACTGTGTATAGTGTTTGACTGGTACTGTGTATAGTGTTTGACTGGTACTGTGTATAGTGTTTGACTGGTACTGTGTATAGTGTTTGACTGGTACTGGTGTATAGTGTTTGACTGGTACTGGGTATAGTGTTTGACTGGTACTGTGTATAGTGTTTGACTGGTACTGTGTTTGACTGGTACTGTGTATAGTGTTTGACTGGTACTGTGTATAGTGTTTGACTGGTACTGTGTATAGTGTTTGACTGGTACTGTGTATAGTGTTTGACTGGTACTGTGTATAGTGTTTGACTGGTACTGTGTATAGTGTTTGACTGGTACTGTGTATAGTGTTTGACTGGTACTGTGTATAGTGTTTGACTGGTTTGACTGGTACTGTGTATAGTGTTTGACTGGTACTGTGTATAGTGTTTGACTGGTACTGACTGGGTATAGTGTTTGACTGGTACTGTGTATAGTGTTTGACTGGTACTGGGTATAGTGTTTGACTGGTACTGTGTATAGTGTTTGACTGGTACTGGGTATAGTGTTTGACTGGTACTGGGTATAGTGTTTGACTGGTACTGGGTATAGTGTTTGACTGGTACTGGGTATAGTGTTTACTGGGTATAGTGTTTGACTGGTACTGACTGGTATGTGTATAGTGTTTGACTGGTACTGGGTATAGTGTTTGACTGGTACTGACTGGTACTGTGTATAGTGTTTGACTGGTACTGGTACTGTGTATAGTGTTTGACTGGTACTAGTGTTTGACTGACTGGTACTGTGTATAGTGTTTGACTGGTACTGGGTATAGTGACTGGTACTGACTGGTACTGTGTATAGTGTTTGACTGGTACTGGGTATAGTGTTTGACTGGTACTGACTGTACTGTGTATACTGGTACTGACTGGTACTGTGTATAGTGTTTGACTGGTACTGGGTATAGTGTTTGACTGGTACTGTGTATAGTGTTTGACTGGTACTGGGTATAGTGTTTGACTGGTACTGTGTATAGTGTTTGACTGGTGTGTATAGTGTTTGACTGGTACTGTGTATAGTGTTTGACTGGTACTGTGTATAGTGTTTGACTGGTACTGTGTATAGTGTTTGACTGGTACTGGGTATAGTGTTTGACTGGTACTGTGTATAGTGTTTGACTGGTACTGACTGGTACTGTGTATAGTGTTTGACTGGTACTGTGTATAGTGTTTGACTGGTACTGGGTATAGTGTTTGACTGGTACTGGGTATAGTGTTTGACTGGTACTGGGTATAGTGTTTGACTGGTACTGACTGGTACTGGGTAGTGTTTGACTGGTACTGTGTATAGTGTTTGACTGGTACTGGGTATAGTGTTTGACTGGTACTGTACTGGTACTGTGTTTGACTGGTACTGTGTATAGTGTTTGACTGGTACTGTGTATAGTGTTTGACTTGTATAGTGTTTGACTGGTACTGTGTATAGTGTTTGACTGGTACTGTGTATAGTGTTTGACTGGTACTGACTGGTACTGGGTATAGTGTTTGACTGGTACTGGGTATAGTGTTTGACTGGTACTGACTGGTACTGGGTATAGTGTTTGACTGGTACTGTGTATAGTGTTTGACTGGTACTGGGTATAGTGTTTGACTGGTACTGGGTATAGTGTTTGACTGGTACTGACTGGTACTGTGTATAGTGTTTGACTGGTACTGTGTATAGTGTTTGACTGGTACTGACTGGTACTGGGTATAGTGTTTGACTGGTACTGGGTATAGTGTTTGACTGGTACTGGGTATAGTGTTTGACTGGTACTGTGTATAGTGTTTGACTGGTACTGTGTATAGTGTTTGACTGGTACTGGGTATAGTGTTTGACTGGTACTGTGGTATAGTGTTTGACTGGTACTGTGTATAGTGTTTGACTGGTACTGACTGGTACTGTGTATAGTGTTTGACTGGTACTGGGTATAGTGTTTGACTGGTACTGACTGGTACTGTGTATAGTGTTTGACTGGTACTGGGTATAGTGTTTGACTGGTACTGTGTATAGTGTTTGACTGGTACTGTGTATAGTGTTTGACTGGTACTGTGTATAGTGTTTGACTGGTGACTGGGGTATAGTGTTTGACTGGTACTGGGTATAGTGTTTGACTGGTACTGACTGGTACTGTGTATGTGTACTGACTGGTACTGGGTATAGTGTTTGACTGGTACTGTGTATAGTGTTTGACTGGTACTGACTGTGTGGGTATAGTGACTGGTACTGACTGGTACTGGGTATAGTGTGTTTGACTGGTACTGTGTATAGTGTTTGACTGGTACTGTGTATAGTGTTTGACTGGTACTGGGTATAGTGTTTGACTGGTACTGACTGGTACTGGGTATAGTGTTTGACTGGTACTGACTGGTACTGTGTATAGTGTTTGACTGGACTGGTTTGACTGTGTATAGTGTTTGACTGGTACTGACTGGTACTGTGTATAGTGTTTGACTGGTACTGTTTACTGGTACTGACTGGTACTGTGTATAGTGTTTGACTGGTACTGACTGGTACTGTGTATAGTGTTTGACTGGTACTGTGTATAGTGTTTGACTGGTACTGACTGGTACTGTGTATAGTGTTTGACTGGTATTGACTGGTACTGGGTATAGTGTTTGACTGGTACTGTGTATAGTGTTTGACTGGTACTGACTGGTACTGTGTATAGTGTTTGACTGGTACTGACTGGTACTGGGTATAGTGTTTGACTGGTACTGGGTATAGTGTTTGACTGGTACTGTGTATAGTGTTTGACTGGTACTGTGTATAGTGTTTGACTGACTGTGTTTGACTGGTACTGGGTATAGTGTTTGACTGGTACTGGGTATAGTGTTTGACTGGTACTGGTACTGGTACTGTGTATAGTGTTTGACTGGTACTGTGTATAGTGTTGACTGGTACTGTGTATAGTGTTTGACTGGTACTGACTGGTACTGTGTATAGTGTTTTGTACTGTGTTTGACTGGTACTGACTGGTACTGGGTATAGTGTTTGACTGGTACTGACTGGTACTGTATAGTGTTTGACTGGTACTGGTGTATAGTGTTTGACTGGTACTGGACTGGTACTGGTACTGGGTATAGTGTTTGACTGGTACTGTGTACTGGTGTTTGACTGGTACTGTGTATAGTGTTTGTGTTTGACTAGTGTACTGACTGGTACTGGGTATAGTGTTTGACTGGTACTGACTGGTACTGTGTATAGTGTTTGACTGGTACTGTGTATAGTGTTTGACTGGTACTGTGTATAGTGTTTGACTGGTACATGTATAGTGTTTGACTGGTACTGTGTATAGTGTTTGACTGGTACTGGGTATAGTGTTTGACTGGTACTGGGTATAGTGTTTGACTGGTACTGTGTTTACTGGTACTGTGTATAGTGTTTGACTGGTACTGTGTATAGTGTTTGACTGGTACTGTGTACTGTGTGTAGTGTTTGACTGGTACTGTGTATAGTGTTTGACTGGTACTGGGTATAGTGTTTGACTGGTACTGACTGGT
>NW_027008597.1:0-20000 GCF_036934945.1 Oncorhynchus masou masou
CTGGCTACAGTACGTGGCCTGTTGGCTACAGTACGTGGCCTGTTGGCTACAGTACGTGGCCTGTTGGCTACAGTACGTGGCCTGTTGGCTACAGTACGTGGCCTGCTGGCTACAGTACGTGGCCTGCTGGCTACAGTACGTGGCCTGCTGGCTACAGTACGTGGCCTGCTGGCTACAGTACGTGGCCTGTTGGCTACAGTACGTGGCCTGTTGGCTACAGTACGTGGCCTGTTGGCTACAGTGACGTGGCCTGTTGGCTACATGGCCTGCATTGGCTACATGGCCTGTTGGTTACAGTAGATTGTCTGTTGGCTACAGTACATGGCCTGTTGGCTACAGTAGGTGGTCTGCTGGCTACAGTACGTGGCCTGCTGGCTACAGTACGTGGCCTGCTGGCTACAGTACGTGGCCTGCTGGCTACAGTAGATGGTCTGCTGGCTACAGGTACGTGGCCATCCCTGGGTTGTTACAGGAATGGTATGAAAGTCTGGATACCACACTAATACTGTATACTGTAGCTAAATAAGCAAGTTGTCCAACTATCCTTGTCTATAATTTAGCTTTCTCTCATCAGAATTCACATGGAAAAGACTCTCAGCCCAGTACTGAGCTGCTGGAGCCTGTCAACCTGCTCCTAACAGTGAAGAGAAACCTGGCTGCAGCATGTTTCTGAGGAGTGGCAGCAGTGGAGGCAGGGAGACCTCAGCCCTTGAAGGTAGAGGCCACAACAAGACCATGTAGAGGGAGACCTCAAGCCCATGAAGGTAGGAGCTAACAGGAACCATAGAGGTGGACAGAGACCATGAAGGTAGGAGATAACAGGAAGCTCAAGCTTAGAGGGACTAACAAGAACCATGAGGTAGACAGAGACCATGAAGGTAGGAGATAACAGGAACCATAGAGGTAGACAGAGACCATGAAGGTAGGAGATAACAGGAACCATAGAGGTAGACAGAGACCATGAAGGTAGGAGATAACAGGAACCATAGAGGGAACCTGACGGCTTCCAGAAGGTAGGGGGAGATAACAGAGACCTGCAGACCATTAAGGTAGAGACCCATAGAGTGGGCAGAGACCATGAAGGTAGGAGATAACAGGAAGCATAGAGGAGAACTAACAAGCCCATGAAGGTAGGAGATAACAGGAACCAGAGGTAGACAGAGACCTACAGCCCATGAAGGTAGGAGATAACAGGAACCATGAGAGGAGATAGACAGAGACCTACAGCCATGGGGAGACCTCCAAGCCCATGATGGGACTAACAGAGACCATGGAGAAGATAACAGATAACAGGAAGCATAGAGGTAGATAGAGACCATGAAGGCAACAAGATGTTCCTCCCCGATCACGCCAGACATGATGACAGAACCATGAAGGTAAGATAGCAACCATAGAGGTAGCATTAGGTCTATGAGGGAGACCTCAAGCAATAGCATTAGGCCTTTAGCAACAATAATTAGGCTTAGCAACAATAGCATTAGGCCTTTAGCAACAAGAGGTAGCATTAGGAGATAACAGATTTAGCAAACAATAGCATAAGGCTTTAGCAACAATAGCATTAGGCTTTAGCAACAATAGCATTAGGCTTTAGCAACAATAGCATTAGGCTTTAGCAACAATAGCATTAGGCTTTAGCAACAATAGCATTAGGCTTTAGAAACAATAGCATTAGGCTTTAGCAACAATAGCATAAGGCTTTAGCAACAATAGCATTAGGCTTTAGCAACAATAGCATAAGGCTTGTTAACAATAGCAGCAATAAGGCTTTAGCAACAATAGCATTAGGCTTTAGCAATAGCATAAGGCTTTTGTAACCATTAGGCTTTAGCAACAATACCATTAGGCTTTAGCAACAATAGTATTAGGCTTTAGCAACAATAGCATTAGGCTTTAGCAACAATAGCATTAGGCTTGAGCAACAATAGCTACAGCTCAATCCTATATGTCTTCTGTCTGTCCTCAAGTTAATTCGGGCTCTACTTATCAGCTCCATTAGCATTAGCATTAGCTACAGCTATGTCCTCTCATGTCTCTTCAGGTTAACTAGTATTAGTAACATTAGCATGAGCAACCATTAGCTACAGCTTAACAAGCATTAGGTTAACAAGCATTAGTGACATTAGCAACCATTAGCATTAGCTACAGCCTCTCTGTGCTTGTGTCTCTTCAGGTTAACTAGTATTAGTGACATTAGCATTAGCAACCATTAGCATTAGCTACAGCCTCTCTGTGCTTGTGTCTCTTCAGGTTAACTAGTATTAGTGACATTAGCATTAGCAACCATTGGCTATAGCTACATCCTCTGTGCTTGTGTCTCTTCAGGTTAACTAGTATTAGTGACATTAGCTATTCCTCTGCTGCTTGTCTCTTCAGGTTAACTAGTATTAGTGACATTAGCATTAGCTCCAGCTACATATCCTCTCTGTCGTCTGTTCTCCCCAGGTTGCCCTGAGTCAGGACGACCTAACAGTTCTGTTGAGGATCCTGATGGAGAACATTGGAGAAGCCAGCGGTCTGCAGCCAGACCAACACACCAGCCCCGACACCACAGCCCTGACACACAAGACCACGCTGATGCTCAAAACAGACTACGCCAAAGGTCAGAGGTCATGTGTAATGTATCGACTGGAGTCCCGAGCGTGTTAATTCTTCTGACCACGTTTCTGTTCTCTCGTCGTCCTTCAGATGGTGTTGAGAACACGGTTGAACTTCCAGAACAACAGGTAGAAGAAACCCTGGAAACCATGAAGTTTATCTTCAACATAGAGTCCTCCTGGGACTGGTCCTGTACAGCAATGACCCTAAACAGGTACGTACCTATAGGTGATGTAGCCCAGCCTCAGTTCTAATGACCCTAAACAGGTACGTATCTATAGGTGATGTAGCCCAGCCTCACTAAACAGGTACGTATCTATAGGTGATGTAGCCCAGTCTCACTAAACAGGTACGTACCTATAGGTGATGTAGCCCAGCCTCAGTTCTAATGACCCTAAACAGGTACGTACCAATAGGTGATGTAGCCCAGTCTCACTAAACAGGTACGTATCTATAGGTGATGTAGCCCGGTCTCAGTTCTAATGCTCCTAAACAGGTACGTACCTATAGGTGATGTAGCCCGGTCTCAGTTCTAATCTAAACATGTTCTAATGCTCCTAAACAGGCACGGACGTATCTAGGTGATGTAGCCCAGTCTCACTAAACAGGTACGTATCTAGGTGATGTAGCCCAGTCTCAGTTCTAAAAAGGTACGTACTCATAGGTGATGTAGCCCAGCCACTCAGTTCTAATGACCCTAAACAGGTACGTACCTGGGTGATGTAGCCCAGTCTCACTAAACAGGTACGTATCTATAGGTGATGTAGCCCAGCCTCAGTTCTAATGCTCCTAAACAGGTACGTATCTATAGGTGACGTAGCCCAGTCTCACTAAACAGGTACGTACCTATAGGTGATGTAGCCCAGCCTCAGTTCTAATGCTCCTAAACAGGTACGTATCTATAGGTGATGTAGCCCAGTCTCAGTTCTAATGACCCTAAACAGGTACGTACCTATAGGTGATGTAGCCCAGCCTCAGTTCTAATGACCCTAAACAGGTACGTATCTATAGGTGACGTAGCCCAGTCTCAGTTCTAATGTGACAAACATGTATCTCCAGAGTGATGTAGCCCAGTCTCACTAAAAAGGTAAGTATCTATAGGTGATGTGTCTCACTAAACAGATGCAACAGTTCTAATGATGACCTCACTAAAAACAGGCACGTATCTATAGGTGATGTAGCCCAGTCTCACTAAACAGGTACGTATCTATAGGTGATGTAGCCCAGTCTCAGTTCTACGTATGTCAGCCCAGTCTCAGTTCTAATGCTCCTAAACAGGTACGTATCTATAGGTGATGTAGCCCAGCCTCAGTTCTAATGACCCTAAACAGGTACGTATCTATAGGTGATGTAGCCCAGTCTCACTAAACAGGTACGTACCTATAGGTGATGTAGCCCAGCCTCAGTTCTAATGACCCTAAACAGGTACGTATCTATAGGTGATGTAGCCCCACGTTCCTAAAAACAGGTACGTACCTAGGTGATGTAGCCCAGTCTCATAAACAGGTACGTATCTAGGTGATGTAGCCCAGTCTCAGTTCTAATGACCCTAAACAGGTACGTACCTATAGGTGATGTAGCCCAGTCTCACTAAACAGGTACGTATCTATAGGTGATGTAGCCCAGCCTCACTTCTAATGCTCCTAAACAGGTACGTATCTATAGGTGATGTAGCCCAGTCTCACTTCTAATGCTCCTAAACAGGTACGTACCTATAGGTGATGTAGCCCAGTCTCACTAAACAGGTACGTAAAGGGGTGATGGTCTCAAAGCCTCAGTTCTAATGCTCCTAAACAGGTACGTATCTATAGGTGATGTAGCCCAGCCTCAGTTCTAATGACCCTAAACAGGTACGTGCGGTGATGTGGTGCCCAGCCTCAGTTCTAATGACAGGTGATGGTGATGTAGCCCAGCCTCAGTTCACTAAACAGGTACGTATCTATAGGTGATGTAGCCCAGTCTCACTAAACAGGTACGTACCTATAGGTGATGTAGCCCAGTCTCAGTTCTAATGACCCTAAACAGGTACGTATCTAAAGGTGATGTAGCCCAGTCTCACTAAACAGGTACGTACCTATAGGTGATGTAGCCCAGTCTCTAATGACCCTAAACAGGTACGTATCTATAGGTGATGTAGCCCAGTCTCACTAAACAGGTACGTACCTATAGGTGATGTAGCCCAGCCTCAGTTCTAATGACCCTAAACAGGTACGTACCTATAGGTGATGTAGCCCAGCCTCAGTTCTAATGACCCTAAACAGGTATGCACCTATAGGTGATGTAGCTCAGCCTCAGTTCTAATGACCTAAACAGGCACGTACCTAAAGGTGATGTAGCCCAGTCTCAGTTCTAATGACCTAAAACAGGTACGTACCTATAGGTGATGTAGCCCAGTCTCAGTTCTAATGCTCCTAAACAGGTACGTATCTATAGGTGATGTAACTTCCAGTCTCACTAATGCTCCTAAACAGGCATGCACGTACCTAGGTGATGTAGCCCAGTCTCAGTTCTAATGACTCAAACAGGTACGTACCTATAGGTGATGTAGGCCCAGTCTCAGTTCTAATGTCCCTGAACAGGTACGTACCTAAAGGTGATGTAGCCCAGTCTCACTAAACAGGTACTTAATGTAGCCCAGTCTCAGTTCTAATGACCCTAAACAGGTACCCTGGTGATGTAGCCCAGCCTCACTAAACAAGCCATAGGTGATGTAGCCCAGTCTCAGGTACGTTCTATGTGTGATGTAGCCCAGCCTCAGTATCCTAAACAGGCAGTCATAGGTATGTGGCCCAGTCTCACTAAACAGGTACGTACTCTATAGGGTGATGTAGCCCAGCCTTGTTCTATGACTCTAACAGGTACGTTCTATAGGTGACGTAGCCCAGTGGTACGGCTGGTGATGTAGCCCAGCCCCAGTTCTAATGACCCTAAACAGGTACGTGGTGATGTCCCAGTCTCAGTTCTCTCCTAAACATTTCCAAGGTATCGGCCCAGCCCTCAGTTCTAATGACCCTAAAACACCAGGTGATGTAGCCCAGTCTCACTAAACAGGTACGTACCTATAGGTGATGTAGAGCCTTTCACCTGATGAAGGTACGTATCAGGGAAGATGTTTTCTAATAAACAGGGTCCATGGATGGCCCAGTCTCACTAAACAGGTGCATCCTATAGGTGATGTAGCCCAGTCTCAGTTCTAATGACCCTAAACAGGACGACATAGGTGATGTAGCCCAGTCTCAGGGGTACAGGTGATGTAGCCCAGTCTCACTAAACAGGTACGTATCTAAAGGTGATGTAGCCCAGCTCAGTTCTAAACAGACGCTAAACCATGTTGGTACGTACCTATAGGTGATGTAGCCCAGCCTCACTAAATGACCCTAGCAGGTGGGTGATGTAGCCCAGCCTCAGTTCTACCCCTAAACAGGTTAAACTATGAATCTCATAAACTGTATCTATAGGTGATGTAGCCCAGCCTCACTAAACAGGTACGTATCTATAGGTGATGTAGCCCAGTCTCACTAAACAGGTACTACTGGGTGATGTAGCCCAGCCTCAGTTCTAATGACCCTAAACAGGTACGTACCTATAGGTGATGTAACCCAGTCTCAAAACAGGTACTACTGGTGATGTAGCCCAGCCTGTAATGTCTGGACAGTACGTATCTACGTAGCCCAGTCTCACTAAACAGGTACTACTATAGGGATGTGCCCAGCCTCAGTTCTAATGACCAGTCGGTGATGCAGCCCAGCCTCAGTTCTAATGACCCTAAACAGGCACGTATCCTAGGTGATGTAGCCCAGTCTCACTAAACAGGTACGTACCTATAGGTGATGTCCCAGCCTCCAGTTCTAATGACCCTAAACTGTACCTATAGGTTGTGGTCTCAGTTCTAATGTTTTCTCTGACAGGGCCTACCAGTCAGTTAATGACAATTTACTACTGGGTAATTACACAAAGCCATGATTAGGGTAAGACAGTTACCAAACGATCTCAATACTACTGTCCAAAATGACCTGTATCTAAAGGTGGTTGCTGATTGGTTCATGGACAGATCTTAAACAAGGTATCGGCTGTGTCTCAATCCAGGAGAGGCTGGGTTGTGACCTTTCACCTGATGAAGGCTTCAGGGAAGATGTTTAATAACGGGTCCATGGAGGTCTCTAATACAGCCTGCACCCTGGACGACATGAGGACAGGGCATGTTCTGGTGAGTCTCGCCCGCCAGACGGCCACACTGATGTTGGTCACGGGAAGCTACCTCAGGTTAAAAGTGCGTACTAATTATACTGGGTTGTGTTCCAGCAGTACCAGTCTCAATACTACTGGGTTGTGTTCTGTACCAGTCTAATACTACTGGGTTGTGTTCTGTACCAGCCTCGGGTGATCAATACTACTGGGTTGTGTTCCCAGTCTCACTAAAGTCGGTCTCAATACTACTGGGTTGTGTTCTGTACCAGTCTCAGTTCTGTGTCCTGGGTCTCAATACTACTGGGTTGTGTTCTGCCCAGTCGGGTCGGTCTCAATACTACTGGTACGTGTCCTACTAGGTGGACAGTACGGGCTCAATACTACTGGGTTGTCAGTTCTGTACCAGTCGGGTCGGGTCTCAATACTACTGGGTTGATACAGTACCAGCCCAATACTACTGCCTCAGTTCTAATGACCAGTCTAGATGTCAATACTACTGGGTGTGGTCAATCTCAATACTACTGGGTTATGTTCTGTACAGTACCAGTCGGGTCGATCTCAATACTACTGGGTTGTGTTCTGTATAGTACCAGTTGGGTGGTCTCAATGATTGTTGTATTGATTGATTGTGATATGTAACCTCACGTTTGCCCAAACCCCTCAGGATGCTGGGTGTCCTCGTGACGAGGCGAGCTGAGGAAGCCATGATCGGGTGTGGCGTACACGCAGAGCGCCGACGGGCGAGCGCCAGGTGGTGGCGGTGGTACAGAAGACTCTGGGTATCTGTGCGCCAGCGTTGAGTTTCTCATGGCAGTGGCAGACTTCTTCATCCAGGCCCTGCCCCAGAGCTCTGCCCAGGACGTGCCCACTAACACCAAGCTAGCCCTGCCAGGCCTGGCCAAGACCTCCCAGCTACCCCTCAAACAGCTGGCCGAGCTTCGGGATAGAGCCAACACTGACCCCAGAACAGGTAAGGGGAGAGAGAGAGAGGGGTGAGATAAATGACAACCAGAAAACTATACAGCCGTTCAAATGCTCATAGGATTTCCTTTTGGTGATGGCTCAGTGATGGTGTGTATTGTATTGTGATGGCTACAGTGTTTTGGTGTGGAGTGATGGCTACAGTGTTATGGTGTGGAGTGATGGTATTGTGTAGTGATGGCTACAGTGTTTTGGTGTGGAGTGATGGTATTGTATTGTGATGGCTACAGTGTTTTGGTGTGGAGTGATGGTGTTGTGTGGGCTACAGTGTTTTGGTGTGGAGTGATGGCTACAGTGTTTTGGTGTGGAGTGATGGGTGTTATGGTGTATGATGGTATTGTATTGTGATGGCTACAGTGTTTTGGTGTGGAGTGATGGTGTTGTACCAGTGATTGGCTACAGATGGCTACAGTGTTTTGTATTGTGTGGAGTGATGGTGTTGTGTAGTGTTGCCCATGGCTACAGTGTTGGGTGTGGAGTGATGGTATTGCCATGATGGCTACAGTGTTTTGGTGTGGAGTGATGGTGTTGTATTGTGATGGCTACAGTGTTTTGGTGTGGAGTGATGGTATTGTATTGTGATGGCTACAGTGTTGGTGTGGAGTGATGGTGTTGTATTGTGATGGCTACAGTGTTTTGGTGTGGAGTGATGGTATTGTGATGGCTACAATGTTTTGGTGTGGAGTGATGGTATTGTGATGGCTACAGTGTTTTGGTGTGGAATGATGGTATTGTGATGGCTACAGTGTTTTAGTGTGGAGTGATGGCTACAGTGTTTTGGTGTGGAGTGATGGTATTGTGATGGCTACAGTGTGTTGGTATTGTGATGGCTACAGTGTGTTGGTGTGGAGTGATGGTATTGTGATGGCTACAGTGTTTTGGTGTGGAGTGATGGTATTGTGATGGCTACAGTGTGTTGGTGTGGAGCGATGGTGTGATGGCTACAGTGTGTTGGTGTGAGGATGGTATTGTGATGGCTACAGTGTGTTGGTGTGAGTGATGGTATGGCTAATGTGATGGCTACAGTGTTTGGTGTGTGATGGTATTGTGATGGCTACAGTGTTTTGGTGTGGAGTGATGGTATTGTGATGGCTACAGTGTTTTGGTGTGGAGTGATGGTATTGTGATGGCTACAGTGTGTTGGTGTGGAGTGATGGTATTGTGATGGCTACAGTGTGTTGGTGTGGAGTGATGGTATTGTGATGGCTACAGTGTGTTGGTGTGGAGTGATGGTATTGTGATGGCTACAGTGTGTTGGTGTGGAGTGATGGTATTGTGATGGCTACAGTGTGTTGGTGTGGAGTGGGTGATGGTGTGGAGTGATGGCTACAGTGTGTTGGTGTGGAGTGATGGTATTGTGATGGCTACAGTGTGTTGGTGTGGAGTGATGGTATTGTGATGGCTACAGTGTGTTGGTGTGGAGTGATGGTATTGTGATGGCTACAGTGTGACATTTATGTGGAGTGATGGTATTGTGATGGCTACAGTGTGTTGGTGTGGAGTGATGGTATTGTGATGGCTACAGTGTGTTGGTGTGGTGATGGTATTGTGATGGCTACAGTGTGTTGGTATGTTGATGGCTACAGTGTGTTGGTGTGGAGTGATGGTACGGTGATGGCTACAGTGTGTTGGTGTGGAGTGATGGTATTGTGATGGCTACAGTGTGTTAGTGTGAGTGATGGTATTGTGATGGCTAACAGTGTGTTGGTGTGGGAGTGATGGTATTGTGATGGCTACAGTGTGTTGGTGTGGAGTGATGGTATTGTGATGGCTACAGTGTGTTGGTGTGGGTGATGGTATTGTGATGGCTACAGTGTGTTGGTGTGGGAGGATGGTATTGTGATGGCTAGACAGTGTGTTACATGATGGCTGGAGTGTGATGGTGTGGAGTGATGGTATTGTGATGGCTACAGTGTGATGGTGTGGAGTGATGGTATTGTGATGGCTACAGTGTGTTGGTGTGGAGTGATGATGGTATTGTGATGGCTACAGTGTGTTGGTGTGGAGTGATGGTATTGTGATGGCTACAGTGTGTTGGTATTGTGATGATGGCTACAGTGTGTGGTGTGGAGTGATGGCTATTGTGTTGGTGTGAGTGATGGTATTGTGATGGCTACAGTGTGATGGTGTGGAGTGATGGTATTGTGATGGCTACAGTGTGATGGTGTGGGTGATGGTATTGTGATGGCTACAGTGTGTTGGTGTGGAGTGATGGTATTGTGATGGCTACAGTGTGTTGGTGTGGGTGATGGTATTGTGATGGCTACAGTGTGTTGGTGTGGAGTGATGGTATTGTGATGGCTACAGTGTGATGGTGTGGAGTGATGGCATTGTGATGGCTACAGTGTGATGGTGTGGAGTGATGGTATTGTGATGGCTACAGTGTGTTGGTGTGGTGATGGTATTGTGATGGCTACAGTGTGTTGGTGTGGAGTGATGGTATTGTGATGGCTACAGTGTGTTGGTGTGGAGTGATGGTATTGTGATGGCTACAGTGTGATGGTGTGGGTGATGGTATTGTGATGGCTACAGTGTTGTGGTAGGAGTGATGGTATTGTGATGGCTACAGTGTGATGGTGTGGAGTGATGGTATTGTGATGGCTACAGTGTGATGGTGTGGGTGATGGTATTGTGATGGCTACAGTGTGTTGGTGTGGAGTGATGGTATTGTGATGGCTACAGTGTGTTTGTGTGTGGTGTTGGTGTGGAGTGATGGTATTGTGATGGCTACAGAGTGATGGTGTGGAGTGATGGTATTGTGATGGCTACAGAGTGATGGTGTGGAGTGATGGTATTGTGATGGCTACAGTGATGTTTGTGATGTACAGGGTGATGGTATTGTGATGGCTACAGTGTGATGGTGTGGGTGATGGTATTGTGATGGCTTGATGTTGATGGTGTGGAGTGATGGTGTTATGATGCTACAGTGTGATGGTGTGGAGTGATGGCTACAGTGTGATGTGTGGAGTGATGGTATTGTGATGGCTACGGTGTGATGGTGTGGAGTGATGGTATTGTGATGGCTACAGTGTGTGTGGTGTGGTATTGTGATGGCTATTGATGGTGTGGAGTGATGGCTACAGTGTGATGGTGTGGGGTAGTGATGGCTACAGTGTGTTGGTGTGGAGTGATGGTATTGTGATGGCTACAGTGTGATGGTGTGGAGTGATGGTATTGTGATGGCTACAGTGTGATGGTGTGGATGGCTATTGTGATGGTGTGGATTGTGTTTGTGGAGTATGGTATTATATTCTTAGTGTGATGGTGTGGAGTGATGGTATTGTGATGGCTCTATGATGGTGTGGTGTGGGTGATGTTCCCCTCTCAGTGTGATGGTGTGGAGTGATGGTATTGTGATGGCTACAGTGTGATGGTGTGGATGTGATGTTTCCCCTGGCTACAGTGTGATGGTGTGGAGTCCATGGTATTGTGATGTGTTTGGTGTTTTGTCATTACCTTTTCTATTCTTGGTTCTTTTCATACCTGACAGATGGGTATGGGTATGTTTCCTCTCTCCCTGCCCTCCATACCCAATTGTGTTTGGTGGTGGGGTGATGTTTCCCTCTCCTCTCTCTGATCCATACCCAATATTAGTGTTTTGGTGGTGGGGTGATGTTTCCCCTCTCCCTCTCTCTCTGCCCTCCATACCCAATATTAGGATGTATTTGGTGGTGGGGTGATGTTTCTCTCTTCTTCCTCTACCTCTCCTCTACCCTCCATGCCCAATATTAGGATGTGTTTGGTGGTGGGGTGATGTTTCTCCTCTCTCTCTCTCTCTACCCTCCATACCCAATATTAGGATGTGTTTGGTGAGGTGATGTTTCTCCCCTCCTCTCTCTCTCTACCCTCCATACCCAATATTACGATGTGGTGAGGTGATGTTTCTCCCCCTCTCTCTCTCTACCCTCCATACCCAATATTAGGATATGTTTGGTGGTGGGGTGATGTTTCTCCTCTCCCTCTACCCTCCATACCCAATATTAGGATGTGTTTGGTGGTGGGGTGATGTTTCTCCTCTCCTCTCTCTACCCTCCATACCCAATACTCCTCTCCACCCTCCATACCCAATATTAGGATGTGGGTGGTGGGGTGATGTTTCTCCTCTCTCTCTCTACCCTCCATACCCAATATTAGGATGTGTTTGGTGGAGTGATGTTTCTCCTCTCTCTGCTGATGTTTTGGTCTCTCTCTCTCTACCCTCCATACCCAATATTAGGATATGTTTGTGGTGGGGTGATGTTTCTCCTCTCTCTCTCTACCCTCCATACCCAATATTAGGATATGTTTGGTGGTGGGGTGATGTTTCTCCTCTCTCTCCTACCTCCATACCCAATATTAGGATATGTTTGGTGGTGGGGTGATGTTTCTCCTCTCTCTCTCTCTACCCTCCACCCAATATTAGGATGTGTTTGGTGGTGGGGTGATGTTTCTCCTCTCTCTCTCTCTCTCTACCCTCCATACCCAATATTAGGATGTGTTTGGTGGTGGGGTGATGTTTCTCCTCTCCCTCTCTCTCTACCTTCCATACCCAATATTAGGATATGTTGGTGGTGGGGTGATGTTTCTCCTCTCTCTCTACCCTCCATACCCAATATTAGGATGTGTTTGGTGGTGGGGTGATGTTTCTCCCCTCCTCTCCTCTCTACCCTCCATACCCAATATTAGGATATGTTCGGAGGTGGGGTGATGTTTCTTCTCTCTCTCTCTACCCTCCATACCCAATATTACGATGTGTTTGGTGGTGGGGTGATGTTTCTCCTCTCTCTCTCTCTCTACCCTCCATACCCAATATTAGGATGTGTTTGGTGGTGGGGTGATGTTTCTCCCCTCCTCTCCTCTACCCTCCATACCCAATATTAGGATGTTTGGTGGTGGGGTGATGTTTCTCCTCTCTCCCCCAGGCTCCAGTCCCAGGACCAAGCTGCGTGCCGTCATCCTAGACCCAGAGGTGGTGTTTGTGGCGAACCTGGATGAGAGCCGACGCTCCGGCACTGGTAGCCTCCTTCCAATGTGACTTCAGTCTGATGCTAGAGAGCCTGGGGAGGGCCCCTGGGGGAGGGGCCCCTGGGGGAGGCCCCCTGGGGACAAAGCATGACGGCCAACCTCAGAGAGCTCAAAGTTCTGGCCTGTCCCTTCATCAGGACCAATGAGACCAAGGTCGTCACCACGGTGAGCATAAAATAGCTTTTAATAGACGTTTTTTTGGAGACCTTCTACACTGCGTCTAATGTCACTACTGTTATATAAGCTGTTATATAAGCATGATTCAAAGCTATTTCCTATTGCGTTTTTTAATACGTTTTCCTTGAAAGTATATTTGAATTGGAATCCAACTCTAAATGCTTCTTTTCTCATTGGTCTACAGGTGCTACGTCCGTGTTCTGTCTTCCTGGAAACCAAAAACCCGCCCCAACCAACCCTTCCGGCCGTGTGTCTGTGGAGGAAGTCATTATCAAACCAGGTTTCATGCCTTCTTTGTCAAGTTAGTTTGGTTAAAAAAAAAAGTTATGGCAGGGTGTCCTGTGCTCTGAGTAGGAGGTCTTCACGGGCCCAATGGACCTGGGGCTTTCCCATTTGGACTGCATTTGCATAAATAATACACATTTATTTATGGACTGCATCAAACCAGGACTAATAGCTGCAGCATCAATGCAGGACGAGAAGTTACGTTATTTATCATCAAATATGATTACGGCATCAATACTTTGGCATGGACTGAGGCGGCATCAAACCAGGACGAAAGTTAACGTTGGCTTCGCTAGGCTAACTGAGGCAGCATCAATGCAGGACGCAGAAGTTAACGTTAGCTTAGCTAGGCTAACTGAGGCGGCATCAAACCAGGATGAGAAGTTAACGTTAGCTTAGCTAGGCTAACTGAGGCGGCATCAAACCGGGAAAAGAAGTTGACGTGGGTCGCTGTAGCTGCTGACTCTGGGTCGCTGAGAGACTCGTGATATACTCGAGACCTGTGACATTATTTTGAGTTCTGGATCCGGGCCCTCTCAGGTATTCGGGTACAGATGGATCCATGAACACCTCTGGCTCTGAGAGCTCGGAGTGAGAAATGGTTTGAATTATTGAACCGCCTCATGCACTGAGAGGCTACTTCTGAACATAGACGTCAATCAAGATCGTCATTGCGATCGAGATTTTCAATTGATCATCACACGTAAGAATCCCGCTGACTTCCCCCGTATGAATAAAGGATAAATAAATCCCCGACACGCTCTTCCCTTCCCTCTCTCAGATCTCCCCTGTCATCCTGAACACAGTGATGACCATCACGGCAGCCATGACGGCGAAACCCAAAGACGAGGCAGCAGAGGAGGAGAAGACTGAGGTCGGCAACCTGTGGTCCACCATGAACATCTACGCCTGCAACTACTGGTTCCTGGGAGTGGACTCTGCCAGCGAGGTACAGATACTACGGTTGGGGTTCAATTCCATTTCAATTCAGGAAGTACACTCATTAAAATTCGGAATAGGAATTTAGTTTACTTTCTGAATTGACTGGAATTTAAATTGAATACCTCTTTAATATGTTCTATTGAGGTCTAGAACCTTCTGTTTCTCTACACAAGAACCTTCTGTGCCTTATGTTTCTCTACAAGAACCTTCTGTCTCTATACAAGAACCTTCTGTCCCTATACAAGAACCTGCTGTCCCTATACAAGAACCTGCTGTCCCTATACAAGAACCTGCTGTCCCTATACAAGAACCTGCTGTCCCTATACAAGAACCTGCTGTCCCTATACAAGACCTTCTGTCTCTATACAAGAACCTGCTGTCCCTATACAAGAACATTACATACATATACAAGAACCTGCTGTCTCTATACAAGAACCTTCTGTCTCTATTCCAAAGGACCTTCTGTCTCCTACAAGGACCTTCTGTCTCTATACAAGAACCTTCTGTCTCTATACAAGAACCTTCTGTCCCTATACAAGAACCTTCTGTCCCTATACAAGAACCTGTCTCTATACAAGAACCTTCTGTCCCTATACAAGAACCTTCTGTCCTATACAAGAACCTTCTGTCTCTATACAAGAACCTGTTGTCCCTATACAAGAACCTGCTGTCCCTATACAAGAACCTGCTGTCCCTATACAATAACTTTCTGTCTCTATACAAGAACCTGCTGTCTCTATACAAGAACCTGCTGTCCCTATAAGAACCTGCTGTCCCTATACAAGAACCTTCTGTCCTATACAAGAACCTTCTGTCTCTATACAAGAACCTGCTGTCCCTCGAGTGCACAAGAACCTGCTGGTCTCCTATACAAGAACTTTCTGTCTCTATACAAGAACCTGCTGTCCCTATACAAGAACCTGCTGTCCCTATACAAGAACCGGCTGTCTCTATACAAGAACCTGCTGTCTCTATACAAGAACCTGCTGTCCCTATACAAGAACCTGCTGTCCCTATACAAGAACCTGCTGTCCCTATACAAGAACCTGCTGTCCCTATACAAGAACCTGCTGTCCCTATACAAGAACCTGCTGTCCCTATACAAGAACCTGCTGTCCCTATACAAGAACCTGCTGTCCCTATACAAGAACCTGCTGTCTCTATACAAGAACCTGCTGTCTCTATACAAGAACCTGCTGTCCCTATACAAGAACCTGCTGTCCCTATACAAGAACCTGCTGTCCCTATACAAGAACCTGCTGTCCCTATACAAGAACCTGCTGTCCCTATACAAGAACCTGCTGTCTCTATACAAGAACCTGCTGTCTCTATACAAGAACCTTCTGTCTCTATACAAGAACCTTGTCTGTCGCCTTCTGTCTCTATACAAGAACCTGCTGTCTCTATACAATAACCTGCTGTCCCTATACAAGAACCTTCTGTCTCTATACAAGAACCTTCTGTCCCTATACAAGAACCTTCTGTGCCTTCTGTCTCTATACAAGAACCTGCTGTCTCTATACAATAACCTGCTGTCCCTATACAAGAACCTTCTGTCTCTATACAAGAACCTGCTGTCCCTATACAAGAACCTTCTGTCTCTATACAAGAACCTTCTCTATACAAAAACCTTCTGTCTCTATACAAGAACCTGCTGTCCCTTCTGTCTCTATACATGAACCTTCTGTCTCTATACATGAACCTTCTGTCTCTATACAAAGGACCTTCTGTCTCTATACAAGGACCTTCTGTCTCTATACAAGGACCTTCTGTCTCTATACAAGGACCTTCTGTCTCTATACAAGGACTTTCTGTCTCTATACATGAACCTTCTGTCTCTATACATAGAACCTTCTGTCTCTATACAAGAACCTTCTGTCCCTATACAAGAACCTTCTGTCCTATACAAGAACCTTCTGTCTCTATACAAGAACCTGCTGTCCCTATACAAGAACCTGCTGTCCCTATACAAGAACCTGCTGTCCCTATACAAGAACCTGCTGTCTCTATACAATAACTTCCTGTCTCTATACAAGAACCTGCTGTCTCTATACAAGGACCTTCTGTCTCTATTCAAGAACCTGCTCTCTATACAAGAACCTTCTGTCTCTATACAAGAACCTGCTGTCCCTATACAAGAACCTGCTGTCCCTATACAAGAACCTTCTGTCCCTATACAAGAACCTTCTGTCCCTATTCAAGAACCTGCTGTCCTATACAAGGACCTTCTGTCCCTATACAAGAACCTTCTGTCTCTATACAAGAACCTTCTGTCCCTATACAAGGACCTTCTGTCTCTATACAAGGACCTTCTGTCTCTATACAAGGACCTTCTGTCTCTATACAAGGACCTTCTGTCTCTATACAAGGACCTTCTGTCTCTATACAAGGACCTTCTGTCTCTATACAAGGACCTTCTGTCTCTATACAAGGACCTTCTGTCTCTATACAAGGACCTTCTGTCTCTATACAAGTGACCTTCTGTCTCTATACAAGGACCTTCTGTCTCTATACAAGAACCTTCTGTCTCTATACAAGGACCTTCTGTCTCTATTCAAGAACCTTCTGTCTCTATACAAGAACCTTCTGTCTCTATACAAGAACCTTCTTGTCCCTATACAAGGACCTTCTGTCTCTATACAAGGACCTTCTGTCCCTATACAAGAACCTTCTGTCCCTATACAAGAACCTTCTTGTCTCTCTACAAGGACCTTCTGTCTCTCTACAAGGACCTTCTGTCTCTATACAAGGACCTTCTGTCTCTATACAAGGACCTTCTGTCTCTATACATGAACCTTCTGTCTCTATACAAGGACCTTCTGTCTCTATACAAGGACCTTCTGTCTCTATACAAGGACCTTCTGTCTCTATACAAGGACCTTCTGTCTCTATACAAGGACCTCTCTCTCTCTACAAGGACCTTCTGTCTCTATACAAGGACCTTCTGTCTCTATACAAGGACCTTCTGTCTCTATACAAGGACCTTCTGTCTCTATACAAGGACCTTCTGTCTCTATACAAGGACCTTCTGTCTCTATACAAGAACCTTCTGTCTCTATACAAAGACCTTCTGCTCTCTATTCAAGGACCTTTCTGTCTCTATACAAGGACCTTCTGTCTCTATACAAGAACCTGCTGTGCCTTCTGTCCCTATTCAAGAACCTTCTGTCTCTATACAAGAACCTTCTGTCTCTATACAAGAACCTTCTGTCTCTATACAAGAACCTTCTGTCTCTATACAAGGACCTTCTGTCTCTATACAAGAACCTTCTGTCCCTATACAAGGACCTTCTGTCCCTATACAAGGACCTTCTGTCCCTATACAAGGACCTTCTGTCTCTATACAAGGACCTTCTGTCTCTATACAAGGACCTTCTGTCTCTATACAAGGACCTTCTGTCTCTATACAAGGACCTTCTGTCCCTATACAAGAACCTGCTGTCCCTATACAAGAACCTGCTGTGCCTATACAAGAACCTTCTGTCCTATACAAGAACCTTCTGTCTCTATACAAGAACCTTCTGTCCCTATACAAGAACCTGCTGTCTCTATACAAGAACCTGCTGTCCCTATACAAGAACCTTCTGTCCCTATACAAGAACCTGCTGTCCTATACAAGAACCTGCTGTCCCTATACAAGAACCTGCTGTCCCTATACAAGAACCTGCTGTCCCTATACAAGAACCTTCTGTCCCTATACAAGAACCTGCTGTCTCTATACAAGAACCTGCTGTCCCTATACAAGAACCTGCTGTCCCTTCTGTCTCTATACATGAACCTTCTGTCTCTATACATGAACCTTCTGTCTCTATTCAAGGACCTTCTGTCTCTATACAAGGACCTTCTGTCTCTATACAAGGACCTTCTGTCTCTATACAAGAACCTTCTGTCCCTATACAAGAACCTGCTGTCTCTATACAAGAACCTGCTGTGCTCTATACAAGAACCTGCTGTCCTATACAAGAACCTTCTGTCTCTATACAAGAACCTTCTGTCTCTATACAAGGACCTTCTGTCTCTATACAAGGACCTTCTGTCTCTATACAAGGACCTTCTGTCTCTATACAAGGACCTTCTGTCTCTATACAAGGACCTTCTGTCTCTATACAAGAACCTTCTGTCCCTATACAAGAACCTGCTGTCCCTATACAAGAACCTGCTGTGCCTATACAAGAACCTGCTGTCCTATACAAGAACCTTCTGTCTCTATACAAGAACCTTCTGTCCCTATACAAGAACCTGCTGTCTCTATACAAGAACCTGCTGTCCCTATACAAGAACCTTCTGTCCCTATACAAGAACCTGCTGTCCCTATACAAGAACCTTCTGTCCCTATACAAGAACCTGCTGTCTCTATACAAGAACCTGCTGTCCCTATACCAAGAACCTGCTGTCCCTTCTGTCCCTATACATGAACCTTCTGTCTCTATACATGAACCTTCTGTCTCTATACAAGGACCTTCTGTCTCTATACAAGAACCGTCTGTCTCTATTCAAGAACCGTCTGTCCTCCCAGGAACATTTAGGGACTCCGTTTACCTTCACTATGCACCTTTGTTGTTGCATTCTCTTACCTACAAATGACATTAAACCTTAACATGACTTCCCCATCCAGGTGACGGAGAGATTCAGTGACCAGGACGGCCGTAACTTTGGGGAGAGTTTCGAGGTGGACGTGAAGGTCATTCAGGTGACCCTGGAGTCTGGTCTGGGCCACAGGACGGTCCCTCTGCTGCTGGCTGAGAGCTCTCTGTCTGGGACGGCCAAGAACTGGTCCTCCCTCCTCCACCTCTGCTCTGACATGACCCTGGAGGTGAGGACTGGAGCTTTTTTTACACTACTCTCAGCTGTCGTCCTAATGGAAGTCCTCTTCCTGCACGTACAGGAGCTTGTCATGTGGTGTTTTTGTAGGAAGTCAGTAGGCAGACAAACAGCGGCTCTTTAGTCTTTGTGAATTACCTACTGATGTAGGGATACTTGTTACCTTTGGTATTCATGTGTGTATTGGGCTCCCGAGTGGCTCAGCGGTCTAAAGGAGCTGCATCTCAGTGCAAGAGGGAGGCCCGTAGGGCGTCACACAGTTGGCCCAGCGTCGTCCAGGGCTGGCCCGGGGGTAGGCCCGTAGGGTGGTGCACAGTTGGCCCAGCGTCGTCCAGGGCTGGCCCGGGGGTAGGGCCCGTAGGGCGGCACGCAGTTGGCCCAGCGTCGTCCGGGTCAGGCCCGGGGTAGGCCATAGGGTGGAACACAGCGTCGTCCGGGTTTAGCCGGCGGTAGGCCCGCCATTGTAAATAACAATTTGTTCTTAACTGACTTGCCTAGTTAAATAAAGGTTAAATAAACATTTTAAATAATTTTGTCTACCCATGTTCTTTTGAATTTCATGATCAATAAAATGTGTTGATAGAAATTGATATAAATGTGATGGATGCTGATTTTGACAGTGTGAATATGTCGACAGGTGAACTACTTCAATGAGACCCATGCTGTCTGGGAACCGCTGATAGAGAGAGTGGAGGACGGCAAACGCAGGTGGAACCTCAAGCTAGAGGTACGCTGAGTAACCCTAACCAACCTCGTAGTGGAACCTCAAGCTAGAGGTACGCTGAGTAACCCTAACCAACCTCGTAGTGGAACCTCAAGCTAGAGGTACGCTGAGTAACCCTAACCAACCTCGTAGTGGAACTTCAACCTAGAGGTATGCTGAGTAACCCTAACCAACCTCGTAGTGGAACCTCAACCTAGAGGTACGCTGAGTAACCCTTCCCAACCTGGTAGTGGAACCTCAACCTAAAGAGTATGCTGAGTAACCCTAACCAACCTGGTAGTGG